>NW_028297138.1:5270094-5446254 GCF_055798465.1 Pogonomyrmex barbatus
GCAAAAATGAAAAAAGATGTTATCCAAAATTAATGTCAATTTGTAGTTGCCAAAAAAATTTTATTGAATTATTGTACTTGTGTTTATATAAAAATAAAATATAAAAGAAAATCTGATGTGTAAGAAAAAAAAACGACGTACAAAAACTTGGTGCGCCCGGGTCGCATTAAAACACGTACACATTTACTGTATTATATTGCATTCTTACTGTTTATCTTTTTACATTAATAATGTATATATTATTTTTAAAAATATTTGTAAATAAATTTTTTTATATAACTTTTATATAATTTTCTTCAACATTATATGTAAATATATAATATTAAAAAAATTTATTAATAAATATTAAAATGCGTTTATATTGGATAACATTCTAATAAAATAAACTCTTAAGTTTTTTGCATTATTTATGTAAAAAATGTTTCATTAATTAATAATTAATTATATATTTCACTAATTTTATTTAGTTAATATTAAAAAAGAAATAAGTTTAAAAATAAAAAATCTTAAAATATATTAAATTTTAATTCAAACTGTTTTCTATTTGTCTGTCACATAATTCATTATTATTAAAAGTAATTTTAATGTGACCCGGACGCGCCAAATTTTTGTACGTCGTTTTTTTTTCTTATACATCAGATTTTCTTTTATATTTTATTTTTATATAAACACAATAATTTATATAAACACAAGTACAATAATTCAATAAAATTTTTTTGGCAACTACAAATTGACATTAATTTTGGATAATATCTTTTTTCATTTTTGCAAAATTTCTTTTTTACTTCATATAATTAAAAATTTGTGCCAATTTTTGATATCATATTTTTTGTAAAAATAATGAAACGATTTTACAAATAAAAATGAACTACAAAATAAAATGTATTTCAATGTAAAGCTCTTTTTATTTTTATTAAATTAGAAGTTGGCGCCAGTTCTTCATATCACATCTTTTGTACCAATATGAAATTTATTATTAAAAAGACTTTTGTAGATGAAAATTTTTGTATAAAATTCTTTCTTTTACATAAATAAAAAAACGGACGCATAAACTTGGCGTTATTTTTTATCTTTTTTAAAAGGTATTTTTATTAGGATATACTAAACACATCTTTAAAATACATTTCTATTTAACTATTTCACTAACATTATTATTATGTATTTTCTCACTGTTATTTAATACTAATGGTAAAAATATATATATATTGTCGCGAGCGCCGAGAACGCAATCACGCCCACCGCTGACAAAGCGGATTGCGGCAAGCGATACTTTACCCGACGAATTATTATTTTATCAAGCGATAGCGATTACCAACGCTACCGTGCTAATCGCGCAAATATTGTATAACCGTTCCACGTGAAACAACTGCTAACCGGGTTGCGCGGCCCTTACGCGGAAAGCCGCCGCGCGACTCAGAAATATACCGCGAACGCTGACGAACATTTTGATAACACGGCAAGGACCGGCCGCCTGGAACAGGATAAAAACGGGAGACCGATATTAGGAGAGGACTTGTCGAGATCCGCCGTGCCGTCACGTCTGTCGCGGTCCGAATTAAAAAGGACAATCTGTATCAAGTTTTAATAAAGTTTATTTAGTATCGAACAAAGTGGTGAGCGCCTCTTTCCCGCCGACTTCTTGATCGATCCCCGAAACGACCCGCACAACAATATATATATATATATATTAAAATATTTTAATCTACTATCTATATATTAATATTATCTATATATTATATTATCTATATATTATATTATCTATATATTAATTCGTTTATATATTATCTATATATAAACGAATTATTAAAAAAATTATTAAAATTATTAAAAAGAACTATTAAAAAAAATAGCTTCACTTTAAAAGCTATTTTCTATTTCGGGTTGATGTGGCAGTCCTGTAATGGATTTATGAATGAGACATGTGTTTTAATTTCCTGTAGCAGGACAAAAATCACAAATTCTATTTTCCTTTGTAACTTTTTCAACATTGAAAACTAATAGCAACTCGTAATGTATAAAAACAATAAATGCAGCTGAATATACCATGTTTCTTATAACAATAACAATGTAAAACATAAAAATATGTAGGAAAAATATGTTCTGTTTTTATTATATATTCATATTTCATGCTATTAATTTACAAACATTAAATCTATATTTCTAAAAGAACTAAATAATATTTTATTGATATTTTTGGTCACAATATATAAATTTAAAAAAAATTAAATTTAAATATAATTTCAAAGTGCTTAGAAATAGAATATTCTTATTTAAAATACATTTAAATATTTTAATATTTTTTATATTTTCAATATTATCAAAACCTGCGACTAATTTTCGGAAGAAAATATGATTTTCGATAAAGAGTATATATTATATTGAGCACATCATCGTGAATGTCCTTTATAAAATATATTTACTAAATAATTACTATAGCTTCGTGTTTTAACATTCATCGAATAACGGAGATACGCGTAAATTGTAGTGGGAGGATAATCCGTCGTTTCTAATAGAAATCGGAAATTCGCATAACTTGATAGAAAGAATCTGCATAAGAGATATGGAAAATGGCAGAGTTGCTTCTTCAAAATATATTTTTAACGAATTCATGTTTAGGTATATAAAATTATTCTTATTCCCAAAATATAAATATATATATTTGTATAAATAATATTAATATATATATATATATATATATATATATATATATACATATATATATATATGTATATATATATATATGTGTATATATATTAGGTGTACAAAAAAGTTCTGAGCTTTAGATTTCATACCGAAATAACAATTTAAATTTTATATATCTTCCCGTCTTTTGCGATTTTAAAGCGTTGACATTTGGCCTTCTAAAATGCCATACGGTTTGGCGTTTGATGCACATAACCTCAAAAATCAGTAGTGTTCACGATGGCAATAACAAAAGAGCATATTCGATTTTCCATCCACTTCGCGTTTCATCTGAAGAAAAATGCTGCTGAAGCCACTGCAATGATTTGTGCTGCATATTGAGAGAACGCTACACCGATTGTAACTCAGAAGCGTTGAGGACGGTGCGGGTGTGCGGGGGGAAACGGATGGCGCGGGAAAGAGGGGAGGGGAAAGTCAGAGGCGGCGATCCTTTGAACTGAGCCGCGGGGGGGGGGGGTAGATAAGATAGTAGGATTCGGTGAAGATGATATAAACAAATAGATAACCAAGTAGATAAACAAGTAGATAAACAAATAGATAAACAAGAAAATAAATATATAGATAAATAAATAGAAAATTGCGACTCGAAGGACATGACGTCACGGGGGGAGGGTAGTGAAGAAAGATGAAACGAGGTAAGATAAACAAATAGGATAAGATAGCAAGGCGATATAAACAAAATGGGCGGCGAAGATGATATAAAAAATTGCGCGTGAACATGACGTCAGAGGGGGGCACCGCCGCCGCCGCCGCCGAGTAAAAAAAATAAATATCTCTCGTATTATCTCTTCTGTTGCGGCTCTTTCTTATGGAGAATGTTATTTTTCTAATTATTTTATGGTGGGGAAGAAAGAAATGAAAGAAATACATGTTTTTTGCATATTATATATGTTTATATTTTTAAACAAATTGAATACATTTTTAAGTGTGAAATTTTTTTATTCACATGTTTTTTTCCTATACACTAAAAACTAAAGCTAACAGCTCGCAATCGACGAGTTGACGTCTATCGAAGATATCGCAATCGCGTATCGCGTTCGGCACTTCCTCGGGATCTGTTACAACAGACGCGATGTTGGAGAATCGCGTATACTTGGTATCGATCGTATCGACGAATCTGACGAGTCGATCGAACGTCACATCGATACATTCGTCCAGATTAAACATACAGCGCAGGGTCGATTCGATCATCGTTACGCGTACGTTCAAAGATTCAAGACGTACGTGTAACGTCGTTCATCAGGTAAACTCTGACGGTTAACAGTCCTACGCTTATAAAATTGTCTTTGTAATCGTTTCGCAGCAATTTATAGATGTTACGTCCGGGGGACTTCACGAATTCTTCTCTTTCAGGAAGAAAAAAATTAACGGCTGCTAACCCATAAACGGAGCACTTCGAACGATCTAAAGAAACCCTAAATAAACAAACTTTCTCTCAAGATATGTCTCACTATCAAAAAAATTCTTGGTAAACAGCCTTGTCAGCGCCGACAAGTTTATGACTTACCAATAAAAATTAATATTAACAAAAGCAAATTCCTAACGGATAAGAAACGCGTTGGATCGTTCGGGGGTGACACTCCCCAAATTGGTGGGAAAACACAAAAAAAAACGGCAGTCAAGAAGAAACGATTAGTGGCCGTTGGCTGGCACACCAATGAACGATTGAGGGTGTGAACTAGCGGGAAAATTTTTATTAACTAATTCTATCATGATACTAATTCTATCATTCTATCACGCTGGGAAATCTGGAAATATAAAAACAACCACAATTCACAGAACACTGCTCCCCTCCTTCCTCTATATTCACAATTTTCCTAAACTATCATTCGACAAGCCAACACGGAAATCCATCACGCCCTCAGATATTCCCACCCCTCCGGAACCCTTTAAAAACCGCGACTTGGAGCGGATCGCTCTCTTCTTCCTGCTTCTCATCGCTACATTCACGGTCGGGACCATCCGAAATAGTCAGTTAGAATCTGTGCGCGATTTTTATATTTTCGTGTGATTCAACGATCCAGCCTGGCCATTGCATTCCTTGACCATCACCAGCGGCCGCTACAACAAAAGTAAGTCCAACTTTATCATTCTTCCCCCGCGGGTCTTCCCCAAACTGGCAGTTTGGTTCGCGACCTCTACTTATTTATCTCGTTAAAACACTCCAACATTCCAAATTGGCAAGCCGCCGATTAATTCGGTGAAGCTGCCTCCCCTGATTCCACAACATTCTATTCCACAACCTTCTAACCTGGCAAGCCGCCGATTAACTCGGTGAAGCTGCCTCCCCCGATTCCACAACATTCCAATCTGGCAAGCCGCCGATTGATTCGGTGAAGCTGCCTTATCTCGATTCCTCAATTTCTCTTTCATCTGACTCTCTTTTATATAGTGAACCAAACAAATGCCATTCGGAACGGACGAACAAAACGGGCATTGCGACACTGTCGGGAGAAATCGAATAAGCGGATTCGTCGCGAAACCTGCCACGCCGAAGAACTCGCGGAGCAATTAATAGAAGTAGAGCCGGGGCTAGCCAACATCTCGCTGCATCAATACGCCTCCGCCCTCCGCTCCGCGGCCGAATTCGAAAACCAGTGTACTCCAGAGAACTTCGACGTGGAGAAGTTCTTTAACCTCGTCCGCCAATTTCCTCGCTCTCCCACCCATCCACCTCCTGGCACCTTCTTCATCCAAAGAAAGTTTAAACCCGACAAGCAATTTTGGGACCAGATCTCCAAACACAAAATCACTGATACCGTCCCTATGTATATTTCCCGTGATCCTCTTCCCTACCTCGTCCCAATCAAGGCTTTCCGCACCGCGCACCCTAATCCCCCACCACACCTGCAACCCGATCCCATAGACATGCTCGCGATCACCAACTTTTTACCCCAATTAGAACAATTGGGTATATAAATCCAGATTTTCCTTTGTCCGCGGCCATTTTCTATATTTCAAATTTTTATGTATAAAATTTTTCTTTTGTAACGAATACCTCAACCCTTTTTTGATATACACACACAGAACATTGTAATCCATTTTTATTTATTATTATTAAATTAGTTAATCAGAATTCCGTCTTAAATAATTTTTTTTTTATCCTAAAACTTGACCCCGCGCCGTTCCCGGCTCCCCGAGGATCGCACTAGGTCCATCCTTAGTCAAAGAGATTCAGTTCTCTGACCTAAAACGGACCACCGATAACGCGGGCGCAGGCAAGGGTAATAACGTCGCCGACGCTGACCCGATCCCTGCCCCCTTAACGCGCGTTCGACTCGCGGCATCACGACGTCGTTCCGCGAGAACAGGAGAGGTTCCGTGCATCCACCCGAGTTCTCCTCCTCCGGACGAGAGATATTATCTTTCGTCCAGAACACGGATGTAACATAGATATTCCATCGCTGCTCGTAGAGTCCCTTCCACGTTTCGAGAGACAGTATCAATTCCTGTCCCCGATGATCTCCCAGAACGATCTCCACGTAGCTCGGTGGACCAACGTTGATTCCAATTTCCAGAAATTTGTAACCCGTGGCCGTCAGAGTGTAACGTCTGTTCAGTAAGCGCACTGCGCGACGCTCCACCAAAATACTGTGGAAATTAAATATATAATATTGCACAATATTGGAAAAAAGAGAAAAACATAAAAAAAATGCAGTTGAAACTTACGCGTTACATTCCTTCTTTTGTTTTTCGCCATTGTACGGTGCGCTGCTTCCTTTGGTGGAATACATTGCATGTTGTTCGAATGATGGAGGAGCGGAGTACCTTTTTTGTCGTGCAGATCGTTCGATGGAGGAGGACTGATCGCGTAAATTTTTGACATGGCAAATCGTTAACCCCCCCTCCCCCCTTTTTTTCTAGGAATTTCATTGTTGCAATCAAACATGTAGCGACATGTTCGCAAAGGAGCGCAATGACGTTCAAACTTTTTTTCTAGGAAGAGCCCGCAAAAAGATAGCTCTTCATAGAAATCGACGTACGTGTCGCGGCGTGTCAAGAGAAGCGCCGATACTCCGGCTGCTATAAACAAATTGGGGAGACCTATGATGATGCTCCGACAAAGGGACAAAGAAATTATCGATGATATATAATGGGTCATGGGGTATGCAGGATCACAGTAGATGGAAGTCTAATGTGTATGAAAAAAATAGTTGACGGTGAAAATGGATGTGTTAAATATAGAAAATGTGTTTAATATGGATGAAGAAGACTTTGTGAATATAGTGGATGAAGTGTTTGAAAATGAAGAAGAAATGGAGATTGACAATATTGACAATATTGACATTGATATTGAAGACGAAGAGCACGCATTGTCTGACGATAGCAATTACGTAAGTGATCAAAGTGATGACCTTACGGATTATGCAGAAAAAAGTGTTATTCGTTCGGAACTCCTTGCGTTGAATAATAATAAAAAGTATTGTTCAATACAATTTTATTATTCAACGGGTGGTGCACTAACTCTATGTGCCGAATGCATGGTTCGTCTGGCGGACACTGACATTGGAGTATTGTATTGCTGTTAGGAAGCACGAGATAGATACTCTCAATGCGCTAAACCGATTTTGCTCCAATTGCCAACAGTCCGTCTGTGTGATTATGCCATGCAACATGTGCCCAATTTGCAAAAATTGAAAAAAGACAACATTGTGAACGAGTCATATGCAAGTAGAAGAGTGTGATGTGATATAAAAACAATATGGAAAGGTTATTGGAAGAATTAACAAGTTCTCCGTTATGGGATTCAATCTCTTATCTATCAGTGAAGTGGCGGTGTATTTTATAAAGAGACACTATACCCCATTTTCCGATTCCTCATCCAAGAGTTAAGGGACGCTACAATTCGACTCTCTGCTTTTCCGCTCCTTCTGAGAGAGCGGAAATAATTCTGGAAGCGTGCACATATTATTATTATAGAGGACACTCATACAATATATTACTACCTCTCTCGCGGCAAAAAGTAGCAGAGATAATTCCAAGAAGTGAGGATAATCATATATGGTTGTTCTATTCCCATCAATCTCCGGACATGTCGGAAATACAACGCTTTATATACTGGCTTCGAGTTAAAGCAGCTATAGAGAAAAGAAAAAAAGAAAGTAAAAAAATGTAAAATTGTTTTGATGAGATAGTACAACAATTTAAAGAAATCAAGATTTTACAATATGGAACACCTAGAGTGAGTGGAACGCGAGCTGCTGGAGCAGTGCAACCAAGTCACTACCTTGGTGGAGTGTTTCGCGTGGTTGCTACGATGTGAGGAACAACTGTATCGAACAACTCGAGGAACTTAGTCGTGTTAAGCGTTCTCGACTCACCGTTGCAAATAGACAATCTGCGGTGGCGAGGATCGCGCGACTTGCGGGTGCAAAAGTACAACTAGAAAAACGTTTCGTGCACGTTGGTGGTTAGTACACGAGTAGAGACACTGGATCTCTCGTTTGGCGAGAAATCGATACGGCGTTTGAAAACCGTATATTGACTGGTGCGGTGATCAATATGGACTATATCGAGCCGCGACAATTTTTAGAAAACGCTGGTGGTGTAGTGCTCGAGCGAGTGCGAGATATTCTACAAAGACACGATAGTATGAAAGTGAATACTGCATTTAACGGCGAGTTTGTGACGGGCGATAGACGCGCGAACAAAAGTATAAACACTAAAAATAGTGAACTCTTTCGAGTGTCAAATTTGGACGAGTGGTACGAGCAGTACGTTATCGAATCCACGTTGGCGTCGCTCGAAGAATTCCAAGAACGCGATAGTGGATGGGCGTTGTCGCGAATTCTAAATTTGACTGTAAACGTGAATAAATATAATCCAATGCACGCGGGATGTTACATCGAATTACCGCGGGAAATTATGTTAAAGCGAGCGGTGATCAATGTACGATCCAAGGACAATGCGTGTTTCGGTGATCGCGGCTCTGCATCCGGCTGAAAGGAATACAAATCGGGAATTGTTGTACCCGCATTATACGACAGTGTTAAATTTGCAAGACATTACGTTTCCGATGACGTTGAATCAAATTAAGAAGTTCGAACATCTCAACGACATCTCAATCAACGTGTACGGTATCAAGGAAAAGGAGATTCTCCCGATACGGCTAACATCAAGGAAGATGGAGAAGCACGCAAATCTTGTACGTGCAGGATCCGCGCGACGACAACGCGGGGCACTTTGCGACACATCAAAGATCTGTCCCGTCTTGTGAGCTCGCAACTGAATAAATACGGACATAAGAAATACTTTTGCGACCAGTATGTATTTTAACAAATTTTATTATTTCTCTTATAAAATTCTCTTATAAAATTGTTTATTAAAAAAATCATATTTTCCGTTTGCAGATGCCTACATTCTTCAGTTCGTCTGAAAGATTGCAGTCACATACAACGGACTGCGAAAAGATGAACGATTGCGCCATCCGACTGCCGAACGAGGACGACAAGTGACTCGAATTCAAGAATCACACGAATAAGGAACGACTTCCATTCATCATTTACGCGAACTTGGAGTGCGTATTACAGCGAACGGAATCGGCAGAGAGGGAAGACGCATCGTACACCTACCAGCAGCACGAGGTATTTAGCATCGGATACTACGTGCGATGCTCGTACAACGACGCGTTATCGATATATCAATTTCGTCGCGGCGAAGACTGCGTTGCGTGGTTCGTTCGGCAACTCGAAGATTTGGCGCATCAAGTAAAAATTCTAGTTATCCGCGAATGTCCCCATGGAAACGTTGTCGAGAGAGCAGTGGGAGGCATATCGTAGCGCGACGCGTTGTCACATTTGCGAGAAATCATTTGCGTCGGACGACACGCGGGTACGCGATCATTGCCATTTTACCGGTCGTTACCGTGGTCCCGCGCACTCAAATTGTAATCTAAATTATAAAGATTCATATTGCATTCCCATAATATTTCACAACTTATCCGATTATGACGCGCACTTTATCATCACGGAAATAGCTACGGCGTTCGAAGGCAGGATCGACGTGCTGCCGATAACAAAAGAAAAATATATTTCGTTTACAAAACATGTTCAAGATACCACCGAGAGATCAGATTCGCAAAATTGCGTACGCCTGCGGTTCATAGATTCGTACAAGTTTTTAAATATCAGCCTTGATAAATTAGCATCTTTTCTAACGAAAGAAAAATTAAAAATTTTACATTCCGAATTTTCCACGATATCAAACGAAGATTTTGACTTGTTGACGCGCAAAGGTATCTTTCCGTACGAATACGTGGATCGCGCGGACAAGCTGCAGGACACGCACCTATCACCGCGCGAATCGTTCTATAGCTCGTTGATCGGTGACACGGTGTCGGAGAACGATTACGCGCACGCCGTGAACGTCTGGCAGCGGTTCTCCATCCGAACGCTCGGCGAATACAGCGATCTATATCTCAAGACCGTCTTGTTATTGGCCGACGTTTTCGAAAATTTCCGCGAAAGTTGCGTCGCGAGTTATGGACTCGATCCTGCGCATTACTACACATTGCCAGGTTTCACGTGGGACGCCATGTTGAAACATACGCGCGTAAAATTTGAGTTGCTCACCGACATCGATATGGTTATGTTTATCGAACGCGGTATACGCGGTGGTCTCAGTCAATGTTCCGGCAGATACGCGCAGGCCAATAACAAGTACATGCGTTCGACCCGTCGAAACCGTCGTCATACCTTATGTACTTTGACGTAAATAATCTGTACGAATGGGCGATGTGTCAACCGCTGCCCTATGCCAAATTTCGATGGATGGAAGACATTGAGAACTTTGACGCGAGCGCGATCGCTCCGGATTCGTCTACGGATTATATTCTCGAGGTCGATCTCGAGTATCCGCATCATTTGCATGATCGACACACTGACCTACCTTTCTGTCTGACGCGCGATAAACCATCCGGCACGCGGCAGGATAAACTTCTCGCGACGTTATACGATAAGAAACGGTACATCATCCATTATCGCAACCTGCAGCAATGTACGCGCCATGGTCTTCGTATCGCAAAGATATATCGCGTACTAGAATTTGCTCAATCCGTCTGGCTTCGCGATTACATCGAATTCAATACACACTTTAGAACGTACGCGAAAAACGATTTTGAGAAAAATTTGTACAAATTAATGAACAACGCGGTATTCGGTAAAACAATGGAAAATGTGCGCAATCACGTCGACGTCGACTTTTGACCAAATGGGTCGGACGGTATGGCGCAGAGGCAATGATCGCGAAACCAAATTTCCACAGCCGCAGCGTCTTTGCGGAAAACTTAATCGCCGTCGAACTGCATAAACTCGAGGTAAAATTCAACAAGCCGATTTACGTGGGTATGTGTATACTCGACATATCGAAAATCTGCTTGTACGAATTTCATCACGAATACATGTCATCGCTGTATCGCGAGAAATGTAAGATCATGTACACCAACACGGACAGTCTCGTATACCACATCGAGGCGATGAATCGCTAGATTCGATACGAGCGATTATCCACTGGACAACGCGAATAAAAAAGTACCCGGTCTAATGAAGGATGAGAATAACGGTGCGATAATGACGGAATTCGTCGGACTCAGAGCGAAGATGTACGCGGTGAGGGTGGACGGCAGAAAAGACATTAAAAAGGCGAAAGGTGTAAAGAATAACGTCGTAACGCGAACAATAACGTTCGACGATTATACGCGGTGCTTGAACGAAGAGATCGAAATGACTCGTCACCAGTCGTGTATAAGATCCAAGCCAAGTATACACGGTGTCCGAGTCGAAAATCGCTCTGAGTCCGTACGACGACAAACGATACATCGTACCGAATTCGACGGAGACGTTACCGTCATTGGCGGATTCCATTGTAATATATATATATATATGTATATATATATATATATACATATATATATATATACATGTTTATACAATGTACATATATTTTTATATTTTTTATATAGTTTATATATATGCATATATGCACGTATGTATGTATGAACGTATGTATTCTTGTAGTTTTATACGATACTGTTTTATACGATACGATACTGTTATATATGTAGTATAGATGTATGTATTTTTTTATAGTTTTTATATGTAGTTTTACAATAAAATTTATTTTATATAAAACTTATAATAGCAACCAAGATCCTGCTTGCTGAGGAATTAGCTTTAATCTTCTCTTCGATTTATTTAATGTATACTCGGCTTAATACATATATTGTTTATAATACATGTAGTTTTACATGTGTTCTCGTAAGTTGCATACATGTATAGTTTAAAAAATGTAATGAAAGAAAAAAATAATAACAACTCTTTGTATATATGTATACAGTGTATATTTATTTTTTTAATACATTATAAAAATAAGAAAAATGAATTAAATCACACTGCTTTTATTTATCCATGAGTTATGCGATCTATCGAATCCCAGCCACTTGACGTAAACCTTGTCTCCCTTCCTGCGTAGTACTTTCTCCACGAGATACACGTCCGGATGAGTCGCGCGATGCAATTCGTGCTCGTAGAACGCATCTGCGACTGATTTTCCGCGATAGTCTTCGAGCAGATAAGTTACGAAATTAGTACGCTGCACTTTAACGATCTTAAACACCTCGGTGGTCCAATTTGACGTGTAACCTTTTTCGAAAATTGTCTTGTACTTGCTCACGCGTACCGATTCGCCTACTTTGAATTTTGCTGGACCTGCGATCTTTATCGCGCTGTATACCGTATCCAAGAGTCTTTTGGCGATCGCGGGAGTTACGTCAACGGGTCGCATGCCGATAGTGCGATGCTTGCGCGCGTTGTAATCTGACACGAGACGCGGTAGCGCGTCGACCCACTTGTAAGTGCCGTTGAACGTAAACATCTTCCACATGTCGTTCTTAAGCGTGCGATTGAATCGCTCGACGATCGATGCTTTCAACACTGTATACGTGGAATAATGATTAACGTTGTGTTTTTTCAAGAGTTTTTGCACATCGGCATTGTAAAATTCCTTTCCCATATCCGTTTGCAAGTTTCTCGGGCATCTTCCGCTCTCTCGAATTATCTTAGCGATAGCGTTAGCCGTCTCGCTTCCGACCTTACTCTTGAGCGGTACGGCCCAGGCGTACTTGCTCAACGCATCCATGACGGTGAGTATGTGATGACCTCTGTTGAAACTCGAGTACGGACGCATCTCGACGATGTCAGCCTGCCACAGATCGTCATAGCCCCGAATTATGACACGTCTTCGCGGAAAATTTCTCTTCGCCGGAGCGTGCAATTCCTCAACGAGTCGTCGCCTCTCGGAGCTAACATTTTTTTCACGTCCATCGGATCGCATGTTTCGATGTTTAATAGTAAATAAGATATACAATTTAAAATTATTTTTTTCCTCACTGACTTAATCGACTGGCTCGTTTCGTCGATACGCGATTAATTTATAATAATGCCAGCTTCGCGAAGTTCCTCGATGATCGACAGCATCTCGTTGTCGTGAGCGTTGTTACCAGCTCGGTGCGAAGCGTCGAGCAATCGGAATCGATCCACCAGTTCGTTGGGATCGTCCCAATGCACGTAATCGATCTTGTTGTCGTTTAACTTCATGGCGGTTGGTATATTGCTCACGCCTGCACTCTTTTTACGCCCGCTATTTCCATAAATACGAGCGGAGCGATGATGTTAATATATACTTGGATCCTCTATTGCCCTTGATGGGATTATGGGCATAGACCACGTCTATGAGCATTTGTTGTTAACAATATACTTTTATACATTTGTTTGTCATCCTCGGTAAAAACCGCGTCATCAGGAAGTCTCTTGAAGATCAATTCGTACAATCCTGGTGTACCATTGTATCTCACATTGTCTATGATTATGGAGTCATTTTTGTCAACGTCAAATTTCTTGTCAAGCATCGCACCACTGTTTTTATCGAAATAAACACCGTATACGCGATCAAATGTATCGTTTTTTCCATTATCATCGAGGAGAGGGCTTACGTACTTTTGCCCTAATGGTCTCAGCTGATTATGCAATGCCTCTCGACCTTGTTGCGTTTGCAGAGTCCGTTTGATGATTGTTTCGAATGACGGTTTACTGACGTCTTTTGTTTCGAAAACATCTTCCTTTTGCAGGAACAGCGGTGGTTCTTTCGGTGGGTCTTTCGATGGTTATATCGGTGTAGACTCGAACACGAGTGAATCTGACGCGGCTTTCAATTCTTTCGTTGTACTTCGTTTTTTAAACTGCGGCGTTAATTTCAACCATCCAACATCCGTCCAATATGAATCCTTGTTAGTAGTAGTAGTAATATCGTTATCATTGTCGTCATCGCTGTCTTCACGTTTTTGTTTTCTCTTAATACCGAGATCCTTTGCTTCTTTTTTAATCGATTGAGATTTCTCGGTTTTTTCAACAATTTGTTTTAGAGGTTCGACGATGGGCTTGAAGCGTTTCTCCAACGCTGTATCTTCAGCTATTTTACCAATTTTTAAAGCGCGATATTTTTTGCGAATCGAATCGCTCGTTTTCGCAATCTGTTTCGCTATTTTCTCGCGATCTTTGGTGTTATCCATGTTGCCTGCTTGACGTATCGACATCGATTAACCATGTTACAGTACCGCGAATGTATTAAATTCCTTTCTGTATCGCCCATTGATAAGCGGACTGTCCTTATCTATCACTAGAAATCCATACTCGCGCTGCCAACAATCGTGGCACAGAATTCATCGTATGACATGTCGGTATTCACGTGATCGTTGTAAACATGTTTCAAGTTGGTATCCTGTTTGAACAGAATCAGCAGGTTCGCATTGTCGCGTATCAGATGTTTAGGTATCCTCGCGTACGTCTGACAGAGATAGAAGCAATCGACGTTCGAGTGGCGGCCCATCGAAAAGTATTCTCTCACAGCATCTTGCTTATCGCACGCAACGTCGTCGAAGACGAAGATCGAATTGAGATGTGCCTCGCTCGGTGGAATGACGTCACTGTTGTTGAAGAACGTAAAGTAGCCGATTTCTTCTATCGATGTTAGTAAATTTTCCAAATATCGATATTTCGGTTGTTGCAGCATTTCGAGTATACGTACACGTTCTCGAAACGTACACCGTGCGAACTCTCGAGCAAGCTTATGAGAACATTGGTTTTACCACAATTCGACGGCCCGCAAATGATGGTGCGTATGGTACTCGGTAACATTTCACCGTGCTTGCGCTCCGTCGCGATGTCTCCCATCATTCGCGCTCTCTCGTCACAGTTCGCGACGCGTATCGTCAGCGGCCGTACAAATTTCATATTCGCACTGCGTTATCTAGGCTTCGATCGAACGCCTATTTATAGGCGCGCAAAACCACGAATCGCTCAGTAGCAAAAATATATCTCGCGCTGTCGCATCCCTCCGATATTCGGGATTTGAGCGCTGAGCAGTTGCAATATATACCGAAGGTCGTACTGTTACGCGTGTGCGGTAATTATATCGATCACGTGTGGGACAAGCTTCCGGAGTATATAAAGGCGGATTTGGAGGTTCAAATCTATCATCGCTGCGTCGAGCATTATAATCAATCGTGGGCTCGAGATCATATAGACGATCCTGCACCGAAGATAAAGGATTGTAGCCTATGCCAGCAGCAGCGTCAAACGAAGGCTACATTGGAGGTCTGCTCAATCGAGCGATAAACGCGCTTCCTTTCGAACTACATATCCCCGGCTATCAGTTTTGCGGTCCGGGTACTCGGCTGAAAAAGTGATTAGCCAGAGGTGAAACGGGCATAAATCCACTGGACGCGGCGTGCCGTGAACACGACATTGCGACATTCTCAGAGCAATGATCTCACCGACAGACACGCGGCGGACAAGATACTCGCCGATAAAGCCTTAGGACACGTCATTGCGAGAGATTCGGCTCTGAGCGAGAAAACTGCAGCTGCAGCCGTTTGGGCAGCGATGGAAGCCAAGACCAAGATCGGCATAGGTATGAAGGCGAAGAAAAAAGCCGGCAAAAAAAAGAAACGAATACTTCCAACGGCGAAACGAGGTGGTGTGTTACCGATTTTGCCAATTTTTGGCGCTCTCGGGTCCTTAATCGGCGGAGCGGCCAGCGTGGCGAAAGCGGTAAACGACAGGAAAGTCGCGCAACGTCAACTCGAGGAACTGCAACGTCGCGCGATGGAAACGCGCGGACAGGGACTGTATCTCGCTCCGTACAAATACGGACGAGGACTGTATCTCGCCCCGTACAAAGGCGGACGAGGCGTAACAGCGAAAAAAAGAAAAAAGAAAAAAAACGCCAAAAAGACAATAAAAATACCTACGGGTGTAACCACCAACGTACAATTGGACCAGCTGGCGAAGCGTATGCGCGTACCGTACTTTAGAGGTGTTTTCATGCGTGACGCATTACCGATTAGCGGCGCGCGTCGAATGAAAATGGTATCGTAAATCTGGACGACACGACGGTACTCATTGGGTAGCGTACGCAAAGAAAAACAATCGCGTTGTGTACTTTGACAATTTTGGTAATCTTCGACTAAGGAACTTATACGATATTTCGGAGACGATGCTACGATAGAGTACAATCGAACGTCCTATCAAACGTACGATCAGAGCGTCTGCGGACAGTTGTGCTTGTGGTTTCTTCTTCAAAACGATTCGACGCGCATGAATTTATAAAGTCCGACAAAATGTCGCGGCGTCTCAGTATTCGTCGAACGCTTTTTTCAACATGTCGCTGACGCTTACGCTGAGCGAGAAGAGCGTTCTCGCGACAAATTACTCTCCAACCATAGATTTGAGTGACGATGACTACGAGCTTGGTCTAACAATTTTGGAGACTTATCACACGATACTGAATGTAAACGCTTCGAACAATACATTTTATTTTGGCAAAGACGATGCAGAAATTACGATTTCCGAGGGGACGTATGAACTGCATGTCATAAATGAATTTTTGAAACGTGAGATTTTACGGAAACGTCCGCGATGCGACGCGCCCGAAGGTAACGCTGGTGACATCGCGCGCGGCGATGACGAGATTGGAGAATACCCGATAGTGCTCCGCGCAAATTACAACACGATGAGGTGTGAGATTAAATGCGCCTACAGAATAAACTTTAACAAGTCTCATAACATTGGATTGCTGCTAGGTTTCTCGAGACGTATACTGCAACCGCGAAGGTGGCACGAATCGGACGTGTCGATCAACATAATGAACGTAAACATTATCCGTGTAGAATGCAACGTGACCGTGGGCGCATACAGCAACGACAAAAGTGTGCACATGATATACGAATTTTCGCGTGCCGCCAGGATATAAGATATCAGAAAGGCCGATGCAGATCATTTACCTGCCAGTCATCGTACGGAGCATTACGGAGCTAACGATACGCATTGTTGACCAGAACGGACAATTGCTCGATTTCAGAGGAGAAGAGATCACCGTCAGATTGCACGTACGACGGCGACAGTGATAACGCGAGCGTGACATTTGAGATGCTCGTTGAACGAAGCGAAGCATACGCAGAGAGATAACGCATCTTTTACAAAGAAAACATCGATCGACAATATTCGCTCATTCGGCTGCGTCAAGAAGAGAAAGAAACTTAACGCGTCGAACGTTAAATTTTTACAAGCTTTAGGATTCGCGGTGCGCAACTTGTGAAATGACTGATATCCTAAACATCGAAGACGAGCCAATCTTCGACGATCGCATCGTCAAGATTGAGACTCATGCGTACAACCAATACGCATTTCGCCAATACGACGTTCGGGTACAGCGATGAGATAAGAATACTTATACAGCAACAGGATCTGTACACATTGCCGTACGAAAGCTTTCTATATATCGAGGGAAAACTAACGAAGAACAGAGTTGTCGAGGGATCTGATGTGGTGTTGGGAAATAATTTTGTCGCGTTCCTGTTCGATGAGATTCGATACGAGTTTGATGGTGTGGAGATTGATCGTAACAGAAACGTGGGCGTAACCAGCATGCTCAAACATTACGTAACGACATCATCCGACAGAAGCGTGATTCTGAGGAATGCCGATTGGGATACGCATACTAGAGCGGATGGATATTTTAACTTTTGTGTACCTCTCTACGCACTGTTGGGATTTTGCGAGGATTACAGACGTGTGATAATCAACGCTCGTCACGAGTTGATCTTGATACGATCGCGTAACGACAACAATTGCCTGATGGGAAATTCGGCGTTGGATTGACCGTGGTCGACTTATTCAAGATACAATGGCGAATGCTGCACGTGTTATTGAGCGAGATAAAAAAACTATCGATGCTGTGCACTTTGGAGAGCGGACGATACTTGAGCATGGCTTTTCGCTCATGGGATCTGTACGAGTTTCCGCTGTTACAGCGTACAACCAAGTATTCGTGGGCCATCAAGACCGCTACTCAGCTCGAGAAACCGCGATATGTCATCTTTGCTCTGCAAACAGGTCGCAAAAATGTCATGGCTGAGGACACAAGCCGATTCGACGACTGCAACTTAACCAACGTGAAACTCTATCTGAACTCGGAATGTTATCCGTATGACGATATGCATCTTGATTTCGACAAAAACAGATGGTCCGTGTTGTATGAAACGTACGCGCGTTTCTGCAAGGGTTACTACGGATACGAGTATCTCGAGCCGAGTCTCACCGTCACGTCTTTTCTACATAACGGTCCATTCGTAATCATCGATTGTTCTCGACAAAACGAATCGGTCAAGAGCGCAACCGTGGACGTGAGATTGGAATTTGAGACTAAGGAGAACGTACCGATGAATACCACCGCTGTCTCATTATACACGATCGCGTGGTTCACTACAATTCGTTGACCAATGTTGTACACAAGATCACCTAAGAGCATCGCTGGCATATGAGAGAGAGAGACAATAAAATCTACAATACGTCGAAATCGACCGCAGTCTCGAAAAATTGCTCGTCATGGTCGTGCCAACGTTCGTAGACCTGCAAGGGTCTTTTCTCGTTGGAGGACAGTTTGTTGTAAAGGAGTTTGCTGCTCTGAGAAAACGGACCGTTCTCTTTCACTACATTTTCACAAGCCCTATACCATGGCATTTCCTCGCAAATGTCGACAAGTCTCGCCCACGTTGGGTGATAACGTCATCACCATAGATTGCGATGGGGCGATGGAACGATTTCATACAGCAAAGCTAAGAATTTGATTACAAAGGCTGTGCATGGAACGGAAGAAGACGACGACGATGACGACGATGACGATGACAGCGATGCTGTCGTATATGTCAAGGGATACGAAAAAACGACAATGGCTGTGGAATTTGCTTCTGGACGATGAGCGCGTGTACATCGAGACTCTGGATGCTGATTACGAAGACGTAGATTCTCTAAACAATCTGAACGCTGATAATACTATGCGATGCGGATATCACTATACTAATTGCGCATTACAAAATGTATTCAAATTATTTAATTGGTGGTCAGATAACCATGAATAAAATAAATATGACATACAAATTATGTTTTTTATTTCTTTTCCATGCGTTGATAATTCTAATGATCGACCGTTTCTTATCATATAACGCCGAGAAGTTTATCTTGCCGGTGTGACTCGCGCGCGTCGAGCAGGAATGTAGGTCAGTGTGTCGGTCATGGACATGACAAAGAAATTGAATCACGATTTAAAAAAGTGAAAAATTTTTTAAATATTTATTTAATGCAAAAGAATAACTCATACAATGCACTTTTATTTATTGTATATACATTCACATTAGACTTCCATCTACTGTGATCCTGCACACTCCATGACCCATTATATATCATCGACAATTTCTTTGTCGGAGCATCATCATAGATCTTCCCAATTTGTTTATATCAGCCGGAATATCGGCGCTTCTCTTGACACGCCGCGACACGTACGTCGATTTCTACGAAGAGCTATCTTTTTGCGGGCTCTTCCTAGAAAAAAAAATTTGAACGTCATCGCGCTCCTTTGCGAACATATCGCTACATGTTTGATTGCAACAATGAAATTCCTAGAAAAAAGGGGGGGAGGGGGGGGAGGTTAACGGTTTGCCATGTCAAAAATTTACGCGATCAGTCCTCCTCCATCGAACGATCTGCACGACAAAAAAAGTATTCCGCTCTTCCATCATTCGAACAACACGCAATGTATTCCGCCAAAGGAAGCAGCGCACCGTACAATGGCGAAAAACAAAAGAAGGAATGTAACGCGTAAGTTTCAACTGCATTTTTTTTTATTTTTTTCTTTTTTTTCCAATATTGTGCAATATTATATATTTAATTTCCACAGTATTTCGGTGGAGCGTCGCGCGGTGCGGTTACTGAGCAGACGTTACATTCTGATGGCCACGGGTTACAAATTTCTGGAAATTGGAATCAACGTTGGTCTACCGAGCTACGTGGAGATCGCTCTGGGAGATTATCGGGGACAGGAATTGATATTGTCTCTCGAAACGTGGAAGGGACTCTACGAGCAGCGATGGAATATCTATAAATTGCTGCGAAACGATTACAAAGACAATTTTATAAGCGTCGGACCGTTAACCGTCAGAGTTTATGATGAACGACGTTACACTCGTACGTTTTGAATCTTTGAACGTACGCGTAACGATGATCGAATCGACCCTGCGCCATATGTTTGATCTGTACGAATGTATCGATGTGACGTTCAATCGACTCGTCAGATTCGTCGATACGATCGATACCAAATATACGCGATTCTCCAACATCGCGTCTGTTATAACAGATCCCGAGGAAGTGCCGAACGCGATACGCCATTGCGATATCTTCGATAGACGTCAACTCGTCGATTGCGAGCTGTTAGCTTTAGTTTTTAGTGTATAAAAAAAAAACATGTGAATAAAAAAATTTCACACTTAAAAATGTATTCAATTTGTTTAAAAATATAAACATATATAATATGCAAAAAACATATATTTCTTTCTTCCCCACCATAAAATAATTAGAAAAATAACATTCTCCATAAGAAAGTGCCGCAACGGAAGAGATAATACGAGAGAGATATTTATTTTTTTTACTCGGTGGCGGCGACGGCGGCGGTGCCCCCCCTCTGACGTCATATCCACGCGCAATTTTTTATATCATCTTCGCCGCCCATTTTGTTTATATCGCCTTGCCATCTTATCCTATTTGTTTATCTCACCTCGTTTCGTCTTTCTTCACTACCCCCCCCCCCCCCCGTGACGTCATGTCCTTCGAGTCGCAATTTTCTATTTATTTTATCTATATATCTTCTTATTATCTATATTTATCTTCTTGTTTATCTATTTGTTTATCTACTTGTTTATCTACTTGTTTATCTATTTGTTTATATCATCTTCACCGAATCCTACTATCTTATCTACTCCCCCCCCCCCCGCGGCTCAGTTCAAAGGATCGCCGCCTCTGACTTTCCCCTCCTCTCTTCCTCGCGCCATCCGTTTCCCCCCCGCACACCCGCACCCCCCTCAACACTTCAGAATTAGAATCGGTGTAGTATTCCTAGTAACGCTGTAAGTCATACTACATGTAAAAGATGGTATCAAAAATTTCGCCAAGGAGATTTCAGTCTTGAAGATGAACCGCATGTTGGATGCTCTCAAAAGATTGAAACGGACGAATTGCACTGCTGGATATAAACTCTGCGCAAATTGAAAAGGAGCTTGCAGAACAGCTTGGCGTTACGCAGCAAACCATTTCCGTACGTTTACATACGTTTACATACGATGGGAAAGATTCAGAAGGAAGGCAGATAGGTTCCGCATGAATTGTCCGAATACAACAAAAATCGTCGGCGTGACACTGCACTCACTTTGCTTTCAAAGTTCCGGAAAAAAGATTTTCTGCACAAAATCATTACAGGCGAAAAGTGGATTCTTTATGATAACCCTAAACGTAGAAAATCATGGGTTGAACCTTCGACACCGATGCCAAAGCCCAATATCCACGCCAAGAAAGTTTTGCTCTGTATCTGGTGGGATTGGAAAGGTGTGTTGTATTACGAGTTGTTACAACCGGAAGAAACAATCACGACAGACCGCTACCAACAACAATTGACCAGTTTGAACTATGCATTAGAAGAAAAGAGGCCATTTACTGGCCAAGGACGTCGTAAAGTGATCTTGCTTCATGACAATGCTTCATGACCACATGTTGCAAAAGCTCAGGACCATATCTTTGCGTTAGGCTGGGAACTTCTCCCGCAGGCAGCGGGACTTCACGCGGCGTATAGCCCAGACATGGCGCCTTCCGATTACTACCTATTCTGGTCGCTGCAGCATTTGGCTGATATACATTTCGTGAGATTTGAAGAGATACGAAAATGCATTGATGACTTTATCGCTTCGAAGCCAGTGAGCTTCTATGGTCAAGGAATTCGCAAGCTACCCGAAAGATGGCAAAAAGTCGTTGATGCAAACGGGGAATATTTCGCTGATTAATATTTTTTTGTTTGTTTTTGAATAAAGATTGAATTTTACAAAAAAAAGTTTAGAACTTTTTTGTACACCTAATATATATATGTATATGTATATATAAATAATATAATTAAAATTATATAATTTTAAAATTATATAATTATATAATTTTAATTATATTAAATAATAAATCTTGCCTTTATTTATAATATTCAAATAATTTCATTATTAGTTTTACATCTTCATTATTTTTCATATTTGATCTGAGCAACAAGTGTTTTTACATAAAAATTTCTTTATTTAAATAAAATTTTATGATTTATTTTGTATTGTTACTTTTTAATTCTTTGTGATAAAAACGTAGATTGAGTAAAGCAATTTTGTAATATAATAATATTTTAAAATTAAATAATTACTACCACTTTGGGTTAGAAAAAGAAGTCTCGAATGGATAGAAAGATATACATATAATATGATTTTTATTATTTTTAAAATTAAAGACACTACTTTGAGTTTTATTTTTTTAAAATAGTGGTATTACATATCAAATCTTTTATACAATTGTCAAATTTTTATACCTTAGTCAAATATATAATTTCACTAAGGTGGACTTGTAGCTCAATGTTTATAAGACTATAACTTGGTGCCAATTATTAATATTAAATCTTTTATACAAATTTTACACATTATTACAACTATTTGAGTTGGCAATGTGGAAACAAAATTTTTTTTTTCAAGAATTCACCCAGTAAACACAGTTGTATAACGTCAACATGGTCACAATGAAACCGAATATAACATCCCAGACAGCCAAGTATGATATAGCATATTGAGCGAATTAATGCATTGCATGTGTTGCTATATATTTGCCTGTCCTATATATTTGCTGACATCGAAATAGGACGTAACGAATACAACAATATGCCTGCTTATGGATGCAATCAGTTGACGAAATTTTAAGAGCAAACGGTCAGCAATAGTAGAATGTTATGTTATCAGCCATGTATCAACAACATGTCACCAACAAATGATTAATCGTTTCATCTTGAGTTTCATGAGCTGAAAACATGACGGCAACAAAACATATATAATGATTTCTATTCGTTGTCATATATATCCTTCAAGTCTTCAAACATGAAGATTTTTAATTGTAGTTCAATGCTAACAAAGTGTTGATAATATGAAATGTCACACGTTTACGGCAACTTTTCAGCAAAAAGACATATAGTTTTCGAGATTTATATACAAGTTGTAAATATTCATTTCTAATTATACTTACAAATATACATATATTATCCTAAGCAATGATGTATGTACATTGCAACTGATGTATGTACATTGCAACTTTATATTAATCATATTACACATAATATAGTAAAATAAAATAAGAAAATAGAATAGAAATATGAATAAAAATTAATATTGTCTGATTAATTAATAAATTTTGATTAAATGGTAATATAGTTAATGGTAATATTACAAGCGTTTTTGAAACAGATTGTTGTCTTGAAATCTGTTTAACAGTTTAAAAAGTTTCTTCTGATATAATTTTATTGCCATTTTGTTAAAAAATACGATATTTCTGAACACACATTGTTGTTTCAAAAATATAATAATAAGTTTATATATTCTCTATTACCTCTTGAATATTGTCGATGTTATTTCGAAATAATTACAATGCACAACTCTGGTAAAAATTACGGACAGAAATGGATATGATTTCTATCGGCTAAACTGTAAGTTAAACTGTACTATTGGATAAACTGTAAGTTTATTTCTATACAGACAGCTAACAGAAACTGATAGAAATCTTGTTTCTGTCCGATTCTGTCCGTCATTTTTACCAGGAAAATTAGCACAGAACATTTAGTTGACATATTATCAGCATATGCAGCATTCGTTATTTGGCATATGTTGTCATGTTGTTGTTGAGTGTGGATAGCATACCGATGATGACGAGTTGCTTTCAAGTCACCAATTTGCTATAAACATGTTGGTAATTGCGAATGACAAATTGACAACACGAGTTATCAATTGTTAAGTTATGAATAGTAGATTGATGCTGACATATTGCCATCGATTTGTCATTATTAAAATTATCATTCCATTGAATTCAATGAGACAGACATAATACTGTCTCACTTTGTTCCGAGTTTGTTTAAATTAATTATTGCAACGACTTTCGGCTATATGACAGCAAATTTGAAACATTTTGCTATCTGGGATGTTATATTGAATGTACGTTACATGTAATGTCCATGTTAATTGTAATTTCTCACTCATCCAACATCGCAGTGATGGTATATCAATATAACATATTACTAAAATGGAATATAACTGTTATATACTATCAACATAACTTTATTGCATTGTTATATAACATCAACATAACTTTATTACATGATTACATTGCTATAATATAACGTTACTTGCAAAAATTTAATTTACGTATTTAATTTAATTTAATACCTTTTTAATTTAATTTAACGTAACAAAAATTTAATTTTTACACATACAAAACTCAGAAAAGATCCTTGAATTAATTTAAAGCAAAACTAAAGAAAAGATTTTAAAATACATTTCTTATGAAACTTTCTTTTAATTTTGTTTTAAATTAATTCAAGGATCTTTCCGGGATTTGTATGTGAAAAGGACATTGCGCGCGTGGATAAGAAAATAAATAAAATTTATTAGGTTATTCATAATGTTTATTTTCATTATAATTGCAATAATTTTATACTTATTTTTATTTAATTGCTTTATTTAATTTAACGCTTAATTTAAGCACACGCGCGAACGCGACGAAACTACGCACAACTATGGCAAGGCGCCCGGGGCATGTGCAAAGCACGTAGTCGCGACGAGACACTTGTGGGCAAGTTCAGAGGTGTCTCTCTCTCTAAATTGACACGCGGCACCGAGCGAGACCGAGCCGAGAACAATGAAAAGTCACGACACTAGCAATGAAGGATTCGGAACGCACATCACACAACTGGCACCAGCGACGGACGACAAACGAGTATTAAAATGGCCGTGATGAGTTGGAAACACTACTCGGATCAAGGCATGAGCGTCTGCTTCCTGCGGTGATATTGGCGCTGCACAGTGGAAGGAGGCGCGAAATTACAATTATATAATATCAATATAACAGTTGTAAACATTGTTAACATAACAACGTGACATTGTAATTATATTGTTGTTCGTTTATTATAAATATATAAAAATATATAAATAACAGAATAACATAATAGTTACATAATCCAGTTATGTTGTATGTATAATACTAGGTTATATAACTATAACATAATTAGAGTATAACAGATGTTATATGATATGTTACTTCTATGTTATATAATCTTTATATTTGGTGTTTGCTGGGAAGAGTAGTATCATTTAAATTACAATAGAAAGATTCTTCATTGAAAATCAAATTTTTTTAAAAGAATTAAGACTACTACCATGTGGATTAGAATAAAAAGACTCTTTAATAAAGATACAAAGATACGTACAACTTAAGTTCTATTTTCTTAAAATAAAAGATATTGCCAGTTAGATTTTATTTTTTTAATACATATCACTCGAATTTAATAGAATAACGCAATTTTTACAGTAGGATTATAATTTGGTGTCAGTTATTGGTGTCAAATCTTTTATACAAATGATATCATTTGAGTCGAGTTGGCAATGTAAAAACAAATTTTTTTGTTTTTTTAATTAAAGCTAGTACCATTTGGATTAGAATAGGACGACTAAATACAAAGATCACAAAGATACTAACACTTAGATTTTGTTTTTTAGTTTGATCACAACTAGAATTGAGTTAGATATAGCAATTTCGTAACATAATTTTTTTTAAAGAATTAAAACTACTACTATATGAGTTGGAGTAAAATAATTCTTCAATGAAGATACAAAGATACGTACCACTTAGATTCTATTTCTTTAAAATAAAACATATTGCCAATTAGATTCTATTTTTTTGGTACAATAGGTTCTTTTTTTTCAAGCGTCCATTTTACTTGATACCTTTTTTTTATCTTTTTTTAAAAAAGTAATTTTATAGTGATATCAGACATTTTGCAGTATTAACCATCTTTCTATGTTCGATAAAATCGCGTCTAATTATAATAATAATTGACATCTTTTTATAGTTGACATTTTTTTTCTATAATACGCACAACGGGAGTAGGATAGAGGACGAAAAAACGAACGAAATAGTATATTTGCACTTTCTCCAGGTGTTCGATTGGCCGTCGACGATGTCATTGAGTTTCGCAGCGAATTTGATAATTGGTCATAGTTCGTTTCGGAGTGTAAGAGTGTATGATGTTTATGCGTCATAATCTATTATCTTGTAAGTTCTAAGAAGCAATATGAGTACTGTCATTTTGAATGCATATATTTTTTATTGTATTGTACTTTTAGATATGTATATATTTGCGTTTTTATTAAGAGACACTACCGTGTTTTCTAATTACTGATTGACAAAATCATTATATCATCAAATTTGATATATTAGTTTTCTTTAGGGTATCATTTATGTATCTTTTAAACATTTATAAATTTTGTGTAAACCTGCAAGAGAAAAAAATGTTATAATGCTTAAAGGAATTATCATTGATAAGATAATTCTGATTTATTAAAATAATTATTAAACATATCTTTTTAAGTTATTTAAATAAATATATCATAATTGTCTGCATTAAATAATCGAAAGCACTATTATTTTAAATTAAGCACGATATATAATATAAAATCTGATTAGATTTTTACCTGTTTACATGTTATTGATCTTAAAATATCATACGAGAATTACCAATTTTTATTAGTACATGTGCATAAAAATTTGTGAATCTAATCTAATCATTCCCTAAGAGTTAAATAAGTTCAAGTACAAATAATGATGATAATGCCTTAAAAGGACCTAATATGTCAAATTTAATAACATTATGACTTTGTAGTATGACTTTGTAGTATTATTATATATGTAATTATATATGAATATTTCATAAAAATTATGAAATAAAGAAATACTAATATCAGTTAATTAATTAAACGACCATAAAGACAGTTACGAACAGTAAAATGCTAAATTGAAATGTTTATGTAAAACGATAATATTTACATATCTTTATACGCATCTAAAACTATAATTTTAATTTCATCATTAATTTAAAATTTTATTCGTACATATTCAATGCATTTGACAGGCAAGAATCAATTGAATAGTACACCTGAGACAGGATTCACTTATCGTGTCTCTTAATAATAATATTACTGACAAAGTCGATCATTTCATTATTTCTCTTAAACAGTAAAATAAATTTTGTGTAAACTGCAAAAGAAAAAAACATTAAAATATTTAAAGAAATTCATTGAAGATAATTCTATAAAATAATTATTAAATATATTTTTTTGATAGCACAACAAAATGATTTATATCACTTTAAAGAACTTGTGAATAGATAACAGATAATAGATTATGGCTTATATAGAGTGAAGTCCAATCGGACACATTGCCGATTGGTCGATTAAATAAAAAAATTTTTGATAGATGGCTCACTAGAATTCCTAGGCATCAGCTGATGTGAGTGGTGTGTCCAATTGAAAATATGCGCATTTAGTACGCTCCCTTATATATATTAGTCACACTACGAAACGAATTATCACCAACTGTCAAACTCACCGCGAAACTCAACGACATCGTCGACCACCAATCGGACCGCGAAAAAAGAGCAAGCATGTTACCTCGCCTCTCATTCGTTCTCGACTCGCTCATTCTCGTTATGCATATTGTAGTTAGAGATACATTTCCTAATCTTTCACAAGATTACTGGATTCTACAATGGCCCTTATCTGATCTGATAATCTACAGGATCGATAATCAATAATAAATACGCACGCAAAGGACACATTAGTAGTAATCTCGAATTTATACTCATACAACACAAATGACTATTTGCCGACTAATTATCGGCAAATATTATATTTTTTAGTCGACTTCAAGTCGATTTGTAAAGTCGACGTTTAGTTTTTGTAGTTTTTGTAAAAGTTAGCCTAATCGCATAATCATGTATATCGCATAAATTAGCACAATCATGTAAAAAATGTCGACTTATAGTTGTCATAAAGTCGACTGATATGTAACATGATGTATATACTGACTTGTAACTGACTATAGTTGAGACATTTGTATAGTTGGGGTAGTTATTAGTCGGCTATAAGACATTTAGTCTAACTAAAGTCGACTACTTTAGACTTCTTCTGCCAACTTATAATCGACTAACAATCGACTTCGTGCTGTTTGAGTAATTACATAATAAAAATAAAATTATAATATATTTTAAACTGATAAATTCCTTTTTCTTATCGCTTTTTTATAAGCAATAATAAATTGATTGAGAAAATTTATTAATAGAAATGTAATTAAGAAATAATGATCACAACTTTTTTTATATAAGTATACATTTATGTAAGTATTTTAAATATTTAAAATAATTTATGTAAAGTCTTATTATCACAAAGTTTTATCGCAAAGATTAGTTATTTTGTATTCTGTAAATAAAACTTAAATTTTTATTAAAAGCACAAACAAAAAGAGTGGTAAATAAAATAAACTTTTTCTTCACCGAACAACTAAAATTATTTCTCAATACAACGCAATAAAAGGTTACATTAAATAATCATGAATAATTAAATAAATGCGATTTAAATAAATTTTACTATATCTGACACTTTTTATTTATCTTTTTGTAAAAAGATAAATTTTATAGTACCATCAGACATTTTGTAATATTAATCATCTTTCTGTGTTCGAAAAGCGCCTTGATATTTTTATACTTGACATTTTTTTATTCTATAATACGCACAACGAAAGTAAATAGAATAAAGAACGAAAGAACAAGCAAGAGCATATTTGCCTTTTTGCGTCCGATTGGCAGTCGACGTAATTGTTTCGCGGCGAGTTTGACAATTGCTAATAGTTTGTTTCGGAGTGTAAGTGATGCGCCATAATCTATTATCTTGTAGGTAAGTTCTAAGAAGCAATGAGTATTATCATTTTGAATGCATGTATTTTTTATTGTATTGTACTTTTATGTATGTATATGTTTGTGCTTTTTAATTTTTCATATTTTTTTTTTAATTTACTTAAGATTTGTTGAAGTATTTCAAGATGTTGCTTTACAATTTTTTTCTAAATACTCTGAAAATGTATGATACATGTAATTTTAGTACAAGTGCAATATGTTTTTTTATACTTTTATTAATATAATTTCATTGAAAAGATGATTCAGTTTTATTAATAATTATTAAATACATCTTTTTGGTATATTGTTAAAACAAATATATCATAATATGATCAAGAGTTGCACAACAATCTGTATAAACCATAATATCTCAACTTCTAACTTTGATTTCTGGAAAAAAGCACAAACGCGTAAAAGGACAATATCAAAATGACAGTATTTATATTGCTTCTTAGAACTTACTTGCAAAATAATAGATTATGGCGCATAAACATTAGTCACTTACATTCCAAAACAAATTATCACCAACTGTCAAACTTGCTGCGAAACTCAACTCACATCATTGACCGCCAATCGGACGCGTAGAAAAAGAGCAATAAGCATACTATCTCGCTCACTCTTTCGTTTTTTACTTTCTTACTCTCGTTATGCATATTTATTAATAATAAGTCAATCAAAATCGTGATAAGGAGCAGAAACTGTAATTAAAAATTACAAAATATATGTTCCCTAATAGCACTCGTCTATTCTGAGAATATTCCACGGGATATCATACAAGTATATTCGAGATATTCTCCGAACATTCCAAATACGTACTGCGATATACTGTGGAATGTACTTAGATCGTCATTAACCTAATTCAGTATGTACTGGAGAATATTCCACAATATAGCCAGAGGATGAAAATGGTTTAAAAACAGTATATCATGTAGGGCATGCATATGGCTATCCCAGACAGCCATATAGATCGTAAAAATCTATAATATACGTAACACCTCTTACGGAAAATAAGTGAAAAAAATGAAAGAAAGTAACGAAACATTTTTTATCTTGTATCATTGCATGTTTTTAAAACGGTCACCCATTCTACTTGGGATTCTGCTCGATGCTACTTAACTTCTATAACGGGCTGAAACCTGCCACTGAAATGATGATATAAGTAAACACGGAATTTTGACATAAAATATGATAGATCCGATTAATGAATGTTACTATATTGTCATATAAATAGTCTCAACTTTAAAATCTCGATTGCATATGTAATTCTTGTAGATAATTTAATTACATATATAGATTCATGAACTTATATTATGTTTAATGAGAATCATTTTTATTATGAAAATTATTTATAAATTGTTGAATATATTTTGTTTATTTATGAATTTGTTAATAATTGTTAATAATTGTTAATAATTGAATATGAGAAATATTTTTCTTATTTATATATTACAGTTAATTAAGAAAGATAATAATTAATAATGTTATTTCATTATTTATTCATTAAAAATGACGATTAAATGACAATATATAATGATAATATTTTGTGACAAATATTACGTTTATTTTACGTTATTATTTAGTACAATAACGTCAAATAACGAAAAATAATCTTAAATCATGTTATCTTGCTATTTGGGATATGACAAATGATATTCTACACAGATTTTATACGAATAATCTTAGTATCTTCGATATGATCACAGTACATTCAGTACAAATACAGAATATTCATATGAGATCATGTGCTGATAGGGTATATTCAATATATTCTGAAGAGCTTAAAAATATACGAGAAATGATATACCATCAAAATCTTATATGAATGTTCTCTGGTATATTAGACAATAGTACGTATGACCACAGTACTTTCAATTACGAGTGTAGAATATTCGAATGATATCATGTACTATTAGGGTTTATATAGATATAAAAATCGATATAAACGAATAATATAATGGATATAATTTATGTATTTCTTTCTAAATTAGAGAAAGAGAGAAAAAAGATAAAACAAATAAAAAGAATTAGTGTGTTTATTAGATATATTGCTAATGTGACTGTCGATGCACGTGATTTTATATATTTATTACATTAACAGTCTTATCGATCCTATAGATAAATCAGGAACATTGATTCGTTAGATCCTACAGTGACCCTGACTTATCAGTCTGATGATTCTGGATCGATAAGATTAATAGTGACATTTCGCGACAGACATTGCAGTCGTGGGCGACGACGATAATGACGACGACGTTTCTTAAAGTAAAAATTTCCAAATCGGACTTTGCGTAGCAACTCTGGCGAAAATAAAGTGTAAATAAAGAGTTGAGCGTAAGCCGAATGTAAGTGAAGAGTGAATAAGTGTAAATAAGTTATAGAAGTGTAAATAAATTTTCTAGGAAGCATAGATTGGAACAATGAAACGTAAAAGAAGCATTAAAATGCTTCGTAAACGTTTTACACTTCTTTTACATTTCGCTATTCCAATCTATGCTTCCTAGAAGCTTTGTTTACACTTCTGTCACTCTTCTTTTACATTCTTACGCTCAACTCTTTATTTTCGCCAGGGAATATCTCCGCTGATAGGGTAGCAGAAAAATAAAAATATTTTTATTATGCAAGTCGAACTCAAAGTATCAACCCTACTTAGAACTTGATCAGTTTAACTGTTATTAAGATCCGATAATTTCGGATGCTCGTATCTCGCTGACTCGCATAAAGCCACATGATAGTATTCGATTGACTTGACACCCGAAACACTACCGTGTCTCTTGATATATTAGAAACGTTTTTTGAAATAGTTTGTTGTCTTAAAATCTGTTTAAAAATTTCTTCTGATATAATTTTATTGCCATTTTGTTAAAAAATGCGATATTTCTGGACACACGTTGTCGTTTCAAAAATAAGTATATTCTCTATTACCTCTTAAACATTGTCGGTATTATTTCGAAATATTTATAATGCACTATCCTGATTAAAATTATGAACAGAATCGGACAGAAATGGACATAATTTCGGCTTTTAAACTATAAGCTGTTGATTTTATCTGTATACAGACAGCTAAATCGAACAGAAACCGGTAGAAACCTTGTCTGTTTCTGTCCGATTCTGTCCATCATTTTTACCAGAGAAACTGGCACAGAACATTTTGTTGGCATATTATCAGCATATGCAGCATTCATTATTTGGCATATCTTGCCATCATGTTGTTGTTAACATGCTATTGAATGTGGATAGCATACCAATGATGACAAATTGCTTTCAAGTTGCCGCTAATTTGCTATCAATATATTGGTACTGCTATCAATATATTGCGGATGACAAATTGAGAACACGAGTTGTTGTTAAGTTATAAAGTATATTGTAGATTGATGCTGACATTGCCACCGAGATTTGTCGTTAAAATATTATCATTCCATTGAGTTCAACACAACAGATATAATATTGCCTCACCTTGTCCTGAGTTTGTCTAAATTAGTTGTTATAACGACTTTCGACTATATGACAGCAAATTTGAAACATTTTGCTATCTGGAAATAAAAAGATCTTTCACATCGCTTAAAGATTAAAATTTCATGCCATTGTTTGTCCGATTTGGAATTATTTCTCATTCAAGATCACATACGAACTCATTATTATCAAAAAATCATTTTTATTGCATGTCATTTGCAGGATTGGGAACGTTACCTCAAAAAAATAACGCGTTATCGTTATTTTTGCAAAAAGTAATTCGTTATCGTTACTCATTACTGATTTTAAAAGTAATGCGTTACTATTATCGTTACTTGAAAAGTAACAATTTGTTATTTTTTCGTTATTTTTTGTAATATTAAAGTAAGTTTAATTTAATTTAATAGATTTTAAATTTATGTTTGTATTTTAAATCTTGAAAAGCAAATTAATGCAAGTTAAATGCAAATTTTCTTTTCATCACTGTAACAATATTTAAACAATTTCAAGTTTCTATATAATCTTACAAATACTAAAATATAATACGGAAAAATTAGAAAAACTCTGTGTATGTGTGTGTGTGTATTGATTTATTTATTTTATTAAATTTCATTAATGAAATCTACATTCCATGTTAAGAATATGATTCTATCACAATTGCGATTCACGTTCGTATAAATATGATTATGATCAATCAACATCATTTATCAGTATGAAAAATTAACTTCAAACTAAGGTTAAACTGCTTGTCGTGTATGTAATACTGTATCAATAAAATAATTTCCTCTAGCTATAAAACGTATGAAATGTTTCATAATTTCACATTTCACGCATCCAAGCTACATACATAATCGCTATACGTGAATAGTAAAATAATCGCGTGAAAAATAAAAAGTAAAAAATGAAAAATGGAAAGTGAAAAATTTTACATGAAATTACGTGATTAATCCCTTGAAGTTAAAGTTCGCTCTTTTTGAAACAGTCTTGTTTATTTCGCGAATGTAAGAATGAGAAAGTGAACGTGCGTGAACTCGCCGCGAGCGCGACAATATATTTAACAACATTTTTCAATTGTTTATTGCACAGTGCATTTTAATTATAAGAAATGTATATGCACATTCTATTTATTTTTATTTATTCTATTTCTATTTATTTATTATTTTTTCCTTTTTTACTTTTTTAAAAAGTGAAGTTGAAAAGTCCAATTCGATTTTGAGAAATATGCTATGCTAACAACATTATGCATATATAAAATTTTTAGCTTTTGCTAATTATTAAACAAAACAATATTACATTGATCGTCAACAATATCTTATTATCTATTTTATTATGATTATCATAAAATATCTGATCAATTATGTATTATTAAAAAAAAAATACAATATTACTGATTTTGTTAGGTTAAAAGTTAAAATCAGCGTGCCATCTATTGATCTGTTCCAATAGAATAATCAGATATAGTGAAGCCGGATTAGGACATTAAAGTAACAATAAAAATAACAGTAAATTCGTTACTGTAAAAATGTTATAACGTTACCGTTAGAGATGGAAAAAAGTAACAATCGTTACCGAAAAAAAGTAACGGAAGTGATAACAATATTACAAGTAACGCATTACTTCCCAATCCTGGTCACTTAATTCGAATGACTTCGAGGTCAGTATCGCTATCGATCGATTGGCATCAATAATATCTCGTTTTCTTCTTGAATGTCAATTTGTTGTTTTCTGAAGATGTACAGTAGATGTACAGAATTGTTGCGACACTTTTTTTAGGATGAGTTTCGAAATGCAACAAATATCCAATCAAAGATTTCTCTCCTAGTTATCTCCATAAACTCAATTCTTCTATTGGATATTTAATACATTCCGAAACTCATTTCAAAAAAAGTCGTAACAATTTTGTCCATCATTGTATCATGCGTTTGAAATAAACTGCAAATAATGTATTTGTAATAGATTTCTATGCTGTCATTTCGTTATCAGTGGTTCTCAACGCACAAAAAAATTTTAGAAATTTTGTCGTAATTTGTCGAGAATGTAGGTACACGTATAATCATTTTATCTTAGAATATAATTGTTTCTCGTTATGATATCATTGTTAGTAATTCTTATGTATAACGTTGATAATATTTTTAGAGTTGCAATTCTGCATTCTGCGTTTAAACTGGCACACGACGGACTTCTGCATAATTTCCTGAATATTCAAACAAAAGCGCGATATCAAAGCGCTTTGTGTTTGCGGTTGCACTTACTTCGACGAATAATTTTACTAACACTACTGTCTGCGTATTCGGGACGAAATAGGTATGCAGTTATTCTAAGACTGCCGGGGTGAATGCCCACGAATGTTCATGTGACCGCGTTGCAACCGCTCCCCTTTCATGAAAGCTCCAATCAAATATCGCTGGACAGTTCCAGAGTACTTTAATAATTGCAATAATGCGTTAATTGTTTTGGCCCGAGCCACGCATGCTCCTCCATGTAAAAGAGATCAAATCTGATTGGGTCCGATAAGAGAACGAATTTGACGCGTAACAGAACAACCGACAACAAAACAACTGTAATTAGAGTTAAGAGAATTTTCATTAAATTATTTAATAGTAATCTAAAAAATGTAATAATTTAAGAGAGAGAGAAAGAGAAAGAGAATTTTAATAATATAAAATATACACGCGCGCCCACGGGTGTGTTTAGTGACATAATAGGCTTATATTATAGGAGCTTAGACCTCTGTCAAGTTACATCAAATTAATATTATTTATAACCATCTTGCAAATTTAATCTTACGCATTAATATAACATTTATTCATGTTTCTCGTTAATCTTTACGTAGATAATTATAATAAGTTTAAAGTAATGCGAAATAAACTTGTAAAATGAAATATCATATGCACATTCAGTCAGAGCAAATAAGATAAATTGAATGATAGTTATTACTAATTACTATATACGTATTGCTACGCTAATTTTCAAACTTATCATACGAAACTTTTGATCTCATTTTCTTCGCAAAATTTTGAATGTCCGTGTATGAATGTAAGCATATATTCAAGTAAACCCTATCTAATGATATAACTTGCGCAACTATTTACGAAAGATTATATTTTGCATAACAATTCGTGATTGAATTAAAGTCCATTTATATTAACATTAGCCAAAATAGAATTAAATATCATTATTTATTTATATTCCAGAAATTTAGTTGTCGAGATATGTTATCGTTGAATAATTTTGTTGATGGCATTGATTTTTTCTCCGGCGGTAAAGAAATCGGATTTTACAGTGAATGTAATGTCAAGTAAAAAAACATACATGTCCTACGAGCGAAGATATTGCTATACAAAGTCCGATTCGTAAATTTTTACTTGAAAAAACATCGTCATTATTATTTGAATAAAAGATTTGATATCAATAACTGGCGCCAAGTTATAGTCTTATAAACATTAAGCTACAAGTCCACCTTAGCCAAATTATATATTTCATTTGTATAAGATTTGATATATTATTTTTAAAAAATAAAATCCAAGCGATAGTATCTTTAATTTAAAAATAATAAAAACCAAATGATACGTATATCTTTTTATCCACTCAAGGCTCTCTTTTCTAATCCAAGTGGTAGTAATTATTTAGTTTTAAAATATTATTATATAACAAAATTGCTTCACTCAATCTAAGTTTTATCACAAAGAATTAAAGAGTAAAGTACAAAATAAATGATAAAATTTTATTTAAATAAAAAAAATTTGGTATTTCTTTACATTAGGGGACAGCTCCGATGATCTTGACCTTGATATATGTTATAGAGGTACTGATCAACGTTTTCTTATAAATTAATCAACGTCTTGTTTAATTTTCGAGATATACTTGCATAAAGCTTACTTTTGAAATGTTATTATTCTGATATGACATCTTGTATATGATGGATAGTGTACATACATACATATATGTATATATGTATATATATGTACATATATGTATATATGTATATATATATATGTATATATGTTATTTCAAGGTAATATTTATATTTTGGTGATATCTTTCAGTTTATTTATTAGATATTAATCATGTTTTTATCATCGTCGTTTATATCATCAAAATGTGTCTTCACGAATTTCTCAGAGTTATCAATAATAAAGATAAATTGTTAAATTATTATTATTATTATTATTATTTTAACTATCATTATGATACGATTAGATTAGGGTAACTCTTTTGGTAGTGGAGCCTTCCCCATATGTAAAGTAGACTATCAATTGACGAAACAATTATTCGAAGGGGGCATCTATGTTGTGTATTTTAGGAAACCCGTAAGCCCGTAAGATTTGATGATCACGATTCTGATAATGAATGATTACTCTCTCAACTTTATCTTTGATAATATCCATTTGAGATTAAAAATCTATTTAGGCGGAAAAATAGATCAAGCATGTCAAATACAACAGTGCAATTACAAGGAACAAAATGGTTCACTTTATCTTTTGTTCCGGGAATTGCGACTAAATTCAAAAAAGTTGTTAATGATTTTAACGCAAAATCCGCGTTCTTTAGTATGAATAAGTTGGAAGGCATAATCAGGGTTCATAAGGATGTTCTACCAGCACATTTCAAAAAAAATGTATAAGATCTGCTGCGGCAATTGTGATGCGTGCGTCGGACAAACAATGAGACAATTAAAAAACGTGATTGCATGAACACCAGAATCATATACGTAGGAACACGAACACACATTCAATCATTATCGAACATAAATTAGATTACGATCACGAATTTAACTGGAATGGTATGAAAGTATTAGACTGTGAACGTAATTTGCAGAAACGGCTCTCAGAGATGCTTTTCATTAAGAGACAGAATAATAGCCTGAAGTCACAATCTGATACTGAATTCTTACATCACATACGTTTCCGTCTTGAGCAAATTGTAATCTCGGTTTTGTTTTAATGACAAGTTGTTGAATTGTAGAGTCACCGCGTTCAGTCACTGCCTGGAGCTTGGAGCGTGTTGTGTGGTATGCTGCTCGGTGCGAAGCGCGCCGCACTTCTGCGCGTGCTTTCTTTGATTTAGTGTGAACTGTGTTCATCTAATAATTGACAACCCCTTAAAGACTGTCTCATTCCTTTAAGGATGACATGTATGCGCGGCTATAATAATTCTAGTTAGCGATTTTAACGTCGGTGAGCGCATCGGATGAATGCAGTATCTTATTTTTGTCTTTGTATTCACTTGAAGATGATTCAAACTAGAGTCGAAACGTATGTATTATATATTTAAGATGTAATAAAGAATATCAATTGCGCACTGTGAACAGCGCTGATTCTCATTTGCCTATTTACCACATTATATAGCATTTTAGTTTTAATTTCTTGCGTTTATTGAAAATTGTAAATGCGAACAAGTTGTGCGAATTGGTGGAATTAAGTATAGGATTTTAATATTAATTTCTTGCGTTTGTTGTGAATTGTAATTATTATATTAAACAATAAATCTTACCTTTATTTATAACATTCAGATAATTTCATCATTAGTTTTACATTTTCATTATTTTCCTTGGTCGAGCAGCATCAAGTATTTTTACATAAAAATTTTTTATATACATATCACTTAGGTTTAGTAGAATAAGATGTTTTTTATAGTACGCAATTTTTATAGTAAGATATAACTTGGAACTAATTATTGATATCAAATCTTTTATACAAATAATAATGACGACATTTCTTAAAAATTTACGAATCGGACTTTGTGTAGCAATATCTCCGCTTATAGGCACGTTCTTTTATTTGACATCTTTTTTTATTTTTTTTCAAAAAAGTAATTTTGTAATGATATCATGTATTTTGTTAATCTTTTTGTGTTCGAAGAGTGCGCTTATGCTGGCCCCCTTTATATAACAAATATAATTGACAGTTTTTTATGTAACAAATATTTTTGTTAAACATGATCTATATAATGGCGTAATATACATGTTTAGTAACAATTCTTTGTAAAAATAATGTATAAATGTCTTTAGCGCCATTGCTTTTTTATAACTTGTGCATCATCAATTTTAATCTAAGTGCTGAGAACTGATTTCAATCCAAGATGTTCCTTCTTTACACATATTCGTATAATGACCATTTTTGATACAAGTTCCAAGATGAAAAATAGCATTTATAACTTAATATGCTTGTCTAACTATTAGTATTTTAGTTGTCAGTGCACATAAATTAAATTTGTGATATCTTTACAAATTTATCATCTTGTAAAGAAAATAATTAAATAAATAAAATGATATAAAATATTTTAAATTTTATATTATATCACAATTATATTAATCTTTATCGATATTTACAAATTGCTGTTAAATAATTTGTTATTAAAATCTTATAAAAATATATTAATGTTCCTTTTGATCAAGTTTAATATCAAGTTTTTGCACAAATAATAAGATAGCTTTTTTTCTAATACAAAAATTTTTTTATAAAATTTATTTTTGCATAAAAATGCGAAAGAATAGGAATTGTGTAAAATATGTACATTATTAATAATAATTTAATTGATAAGAGCATAAGTTTATAAAATTATCATAATTATAATAAATCGTATTTCAGGCTTTAAATTATAAAACATCTTCATGCTAAATAATATTTATGCTGATAATAAATATATACACAACAATAAACATATAGATAATCACAATAATTCTATAGTATTATTATAAAGAAAGTAGTATATAAGTATATAATATAATATAAGTAGTATATAATATTTTACAGATCAGATTTTTCATAACAGATATTTTATGACAATTACAAGTAGATTAATTGATCTTGATCTTGATTATGAATTCAAAATCCATATCTCTTGATTGATAACGTTATGTCCAATGGATTCCACGATTCTTTTCTTTCCAAAAGACGAATAATATAATTTTCTTTATATAAGAATATTGATTCCTTTTTTCATTGATAAGATACTGAATTATTACCGAATTTCAAAAAATAAGAGAAAAATTTGTAATCGCTCCAACTATTATAACGATACTTTTAATTTTAAAGGAAGCAAGAATTATTATTATTATTATTCTTTAAGTTGGAGATGTCGCAAGTCCGAATACTGTCACCTTGGCACGTGCCAAGCAGGAGCGAAGGAGATATCTAATGTAAACGTCCTACCTTCACGAACACACACATGTCAGAGTTCTTGCCACCGCCCTTGCCCTTCAACCAAGATTCGGATCCTGATCATCCCATATAAATAGGGTTGCTTCCGAACCGCGGCTGCATTATTAAGTAATTTTTCATTAATGGCATAGCTTCCATCTACTCAATCAACCATTTTAAATTCGAACACTTCGACTTAGTGCACCAGATCTCAACTTTCTGAGGAAAAGTCGACATTTGTTCTTTCTTAAGATTATCGCCCTAACTAATCAACAGTGAGTTATAAATTTATTAATTATCAATCATCTCTCTCTCTCTCTCTCTCTCTCTCTCTCTCTCTCTCTTTCTCTCTCTCTCTCTCTCTTTCTCTCTAACCGGTCTGAGCTACAAGTCTCCCGGCTGATCTTTCCTTTCTCTTTCTCATACACATTCACACCTCTCTTCATTTATCAATCCTTTTTGCTCCTAGTAAATCAAACGGAAGTCCCAGCTTCTAAAATTCGACAACGCGATATTAAAAAACGATTTCATCGTCGTCGATCTTGCGATTGTAATCGACGGAAATGTCAGGGCCGAACTGAAAAGTCTAAGCAGATATCGAAAGAACTGATCGAACCGTCAACATTAATTATTATTGCTTCCGAATTCTTCCTAAACCAATCTTCAGCATCCCTTCCTCAATTGTCCATTGAATCAGCTTGAATTATTATCTTCATCTAACTCTATTCCTTCTTCCGCCCCGATACAACGTATTAATATCAACTGATCGCACCTAGTTATTCTCTCGTGTTATCCATCTGATGCAGAATACCTTCTCGACTTCTACGCCTTATCCTCAAGTCCTCTATTTCGAGATGGTGAACTTCTTTTTGAGGATTTAGAAAACGGGATTTAGAATCTCATGCTATCGATCTAATCATTCCACCTCCCGAGGAACATCAAGAATACTCCCCTCCTTAATCCTCACGCAATAATCTTCAGTCACACCATATACATATTATATACAATTTTTATTGTTTTTCTTATTATATTTTTGTAATCTTTCTTCATTTTGCTTATTATGTTAATTACTAGTTAAGTTAATCAGAGAATAATTATAATTAATTGTATTACCAAGTAGGATTATTATACCAAAGATTCACTCATATATTCATACTTTCCCTCGTAAGAATCCTACCTGATGGCCTCCGCACTTATGTAACACCCGCTATACCTATACACCCAAATGTTTTTCTTCTTTTTGTTTCTTTATTCTCTTATTATGTATATCTTTATTTACCAATTAAAATCAATGTTTTGTAACAGAGCATCCGAAAGATGCTCCGTTACTAGCGCGCGCTAATACGGCTCGCGCCATCCGAGGCCGCCCGAACACTCCCGACCGCGACCGACCGACACACGCGCGCCGGCGAGCTGTCACGCATCGACGACGTGACAGCTATTATTTCTTAACAAAACGATAACCAACTAAACGGTGACACGTGGCGCGGATACGGGTATAAATACCCGACAAATTTTAAGAAGAGACTCCAGTCCTATCCGCTCCTCCGACCTGTCCGTCACAGACAACCGTTCCGACCAGAACAGAGAAGATTCTCTCAACGAATACCGAGCGTTCTCCGTATTCCTGTTCTATCCTTTCTCGAGAATTCGGAGTGTTCTCAGCTTTTTCGTTCCGCAACGAATACCGAGCATTCTCGATATTCTTGTATCTCCCTTCTGGGGAAAAATCGGAGTGTTCTCAGATTTTCTTCCTCCCGACAATACCGAGAGTTCTCAGTATTGTCGCTCCATCTCATCTCGAAAGTCGGAGCGTTCTCGGACTTTCCCGCGACATCCGCCCCACGTGTCACGGCTAGCGTCAATGGTTGCCTAGCAACGCACACGCGCGGACCCGGTTGCCTGGCAATGCGCATACCGATACGACTCCCGGCGTCCGGCATATCCGTAGTCGAATCGCGTTACATCGCAAAGCGACCGGCAAAAAAAACGGCAAAGAACGACTGCGCAAAGCGAGAGACGTCCCGAATTTATTGTAATTAAATTAAAAGCCCGGCGGTCGCAACACATCTCACGAACCCAGCATCCGACGAGCGATAACCGAGCGCACGTCCCCGCGTTCGTGCCCAGGAATAAGATCCGAGCGCACAGGGACGAACCGTTACAGTTTAAATTTTAATTTTTACTTTCTTTAAAACTCTCGATCTCTTCTGCCCATCCCATTAATCGCACGAGGTTTTTCCCTGATAATAAGAATTAAATTTCTTTATCAAAAAATCGACGAACGTACATCTACAGCGAGGAATCATAGCGATTCTTTATCGTTGACCCAGTCGAGACATAAACAGTGCGTTCGACTTGAGATCATGTTTCCATGCCTGACTCTCGAGAGAGCAGCTGTTCATCCTTCCGAGCTTTCCGTTCTTTCAATCCTCATTCATTTAAATCCTTAAATCTTAATTTTAAAACAATTTACCCTAGGCTGGACGTAACAATAGAAATGAACATTAAACATTATATGTTGACATCTTATTTCTCTATCATAGAAAGTCAGTTTTGGACGGATGAATCATAGTGCTGCCAATCAATTTTTGCCAGCGCTGACAATCAATTTTTGAACACAGCCGAGCTAAGCCTACGCTTTTCGTAACAGAAATTGCAACCGTACATAAGTGACGACGATAATGATGTTTCTTAAAGTAAAAATTTCCAAATTAGACTTTGCGTAGCAATATCTCCGCTCGTAGGGCACGTAGCAGAAAAATAAAAATACTTTCATTATGCAAGTCGAACTCAAACTATCGATCAAGCCTACTTAAAACTTAATCGATTTAGCCGTTATTGAGATTCAATAATTTTGGATGCTCGCATCTCGCCGACTCGCGTAAAATTACACGGCAGTGTTCTCGGTGGACTTGGACTCGGTGGACACCCGAAACACTACCGTATCTCCTGATCCGATATATTCGCGTTGCTAAGTATTCACAAATAGGAAATGAATCAATACTGATACGTGATGGCAAAATGTTTAAGCCGAAGATACAAAAAATTGACATATAGGGAGAAAACAACGATAGTCGATTAAGTAACATTATTCGTTTCCTTTAATCTAGTGTTTCACGAACTCTTGTTATCATAGTGATCAAAATTTTTATAATTCTTATTATGCAGATGAGAAATATCAGTTAAGCGTTTCGTTACTTTTAGCGTTAACAAAATGAATGCGTAAGATACCTATTAGAAGTAAATGTCCTTGACTTTTAGAATTAATTTATATTGAAACGTGTGCTAAATATCTAAAAATATTGCGCTAGATGTACATACATTGTTTTTAAATATTAAAATTGTAATATGAAAAATGTGATATATGTTGAAAAAAACAATATTTTAGATCAGCTTTTACTTTTTATTCAGACTACTTTTTTAATTTTCTCGATTATGCTTAATTGTATGAGGTTATGTTAACATTGTGCTAAATGTTATCTTTAAAAAGTAAATTTCGAACATAGAATTCCAGCACAAAAGACCTCAAGAGCAAGATACTTTTAATCATTGATTTATTATTTATAAGATACTAATAAAATCAGAGATAGTACTGATTTATATTAAGAAATATATTTAAACTCGCATATATCATATATATCGTATATATTGTACGGATAACTGATACAAAAATAAACGCTATTATATTTTCCAAAACTTATTTTATCAATTTTGATTTATTTTATCAATTATTTTTATCATTTCATACTTTTCATACTTTCCATTGTTATTATTTTTTATAGATAACATTCTTTAATATAATGTTAGCCCAAATAGCAAAATGTTTCAAATTTGCTGTCATATAGCCGAAAGTCGTTGCACCAACTAATTTAAACAAACTCGAGACAAGGTGAGACAGTATTATGTCTATCGCATTGAACTCAATGGACATGATAATTTTAATAATAACAAATCGATGGCAATATGTCAGCATCAATTTACTATTCACAACTTAACGACAACTCATGTTGTCAATTTGTCATCCGCAATTACCAACATGTTGATAGCAAATTGGCAACAACTTGAAAGCAACTCGTCATCATCGGTATGCTATCCACATTCAATAGCATGTTAACAACAACATGACGGCAACATATGTCAAATAACAAATGCTATATATATGCTGATAATATGCCAACTAAATATTCTGTGCCAATTTCTCTGATAAAAATAACAGACAGAATCGAACAGAAACAGACAAGATTTCTATCGGTTTCTATTAGCTATCTATACAGATAAAGATAAATTTATAGTTTAGCCAATAGAAATCATATCCATTTCTGTTCGTAATTTTTTATCAGAGTTGTGCATTGTAAATATTTCGAAACAACACCGACAATGTTTAAAAGGTAGAGAAATATATAAACTTATTATTTTTGAAACAACAACGTATGTCCAGAAATATCGCATTTTTTAGCAAAATGGCAATAAAATTACATCAGAAGAAATTTTTAAACAGATTTCAAGACAACAATCTGTTTCAAAAACGCTTCTAATATAATTATATTACCATTTAATCAAAATTATATTAATTAATCAGAGAATGTTGTTAATTTTTGTTCATATTTCTATTTTATTCTATTTTCTTATTTTATTTTACTATATTATGTGTAATATGATTATTATAAAGTTGCAATGTACATACATCAGTTGCTTAGGATAATATATGTATATTTGTAAGTATAATTAGAAATGAATATTTACAACTTGTATATAAATCTCGAAAACTATATGTCTTTTTGCTGAAAAGTAAATGTGTGACATTTCATATTATCAACACTTTGTTAGCATTGAACTACAATTAAAAATCTTCATGTTTGAAGACATATATGTGACAACGGATGGAAATCATTATATATGTTTTGTTGCCGTCATGTTTTCATCATAAAGCTCAAGATGAAACGATTAATCATTTGTTGGTGACAAATTGTTGATATATTGCTGATATATTGCTGATAATATTCTACTATTGCTAACCGTTTGTTCTTAAAATTTCGTCACCTGATTGCATCCATAAGCAGGCATATTGTATTTGTTACATGTCCTATTTCGATATCAGCAAATATATGACAAATATATAGCAACACATGTAATGCGTTAATTCGCTCAATATGCTATATCATTCTTGACTATCTGGGTATATGTTTGTGCTTTTTAATTTTTAATATTTTTCTTTAAATTGTTTAAGATTTGAAGTATTTCAGGTATTTGAAGTATTTTGAAGTATTTCAGGATGTTGCTTTACAATTTTTTTCTGAATATTCTAAAAATGTATGACACATGTAATTTTAGTTACAAGTACAATATATTTTTTTATACTTTTATTAATACAATTTTATTGAGGAGATGATTGAGTTTTGTTAATAATTATTAAATATATCTTTTTGATATATTATTTAAACAAATATCATAATATGATTAAGAGTTGCACAACAATCTGTACAAACCATAGTAAATCTAAACACTTAGCTTTGATTTCTGGAGAAAAGCACAAACGCGTATGTAAAGGACAATAAAATGAAAAATACATACATTTAAAATGACACTATTATATTGCTTCTTAGAACTTATCTGCAAAATAATAAACACAAACATGAATCATTTATATTCCGAAACAAATTATCACGAACTGTCAAACTCGCGAAAAACCATTTGCTTTTGCAGCCGCATCGGATGTATCAGATAAAGAATAATTACTGAAAAATTCTCTCAAAGAGTTATAATTTTCATCATCAATTTTCGTCATAAATTGAATGTAAGGATTCGTATTTAGTAGAACAAAATAGTCTTAAATTTGTCTTTTTGTCTGAATTTTCTCCTTTCACATCTGTACATTAAAATAATGTAACAGTATAATAAAATTATTTGATAATAATATTTAATTGATGATATTTAAATAGAAGAACGAAAATGATGAAAAAAAGTTTTTCTTTTAAAGTCGTTGTATATAAATCTGTTTAATTTATAAAATCATTTGAATTATTTTCTCATAAATCCTGCACAATTATCAATAACTGCAGCATGCAACATTTTGAAGACATCACGAGTACTGTAAACACAACAATATATATCTTAAAAAATCTCCTGGATGTACCTCTCTTATGAAATTTATTAAATCCTTTGCGATATTCAACGATATTCACTCGATATTCTGTTATAGACTTGATTCTTGAACAATTAAATTCAAATTATTCGTAGTGCAGTAAACAAAGAGAGCCTTTTTTCAATCTCTCTTCAAGAATTTTGGTTTGCACTCCATTGAAAATAGAGATATTTGCTGCCATCATAACATTGTCCACGAATATTAGATGGCGATAAATTAAAATACCGTAAAATATAAAAAATTATCTTTATCAAGATTTTTGCTGTCGATATTGTAAAATCAAGAAATATTTTTTCTACTTCTATGGAATCATTTACAAATCTAAAATGCAAACAGAATTGGTAACACTTAATTAGTAGATGTAAAATCGATTATTACATGTCATAATTATAGTATTAAATAGATGTAGACTTAGTAAATCTAAGTCAAAATTATAAAATAGCTATAAATAATAGCTATAAATATATAAATAACTATAAATTTAAATATAAAAATAAATTTTTTATTTCAGTATATCGATACCAACCGAGTACATGTTAAGAAACAATATCAAGTAACACAACCGTTTTCCCTGGCAAGCAGGATCTTGGTTGCTAAATTTCTTTTGTATGAAATAAATTCGGTTGCGTGACGGCGGCGAGCTTGAATTGACGCGAGAGAGCATCGGTGACTTTATTCAAAACCTCCCTTCGATATTTAATTTCGAAATCGTATTGCTTCAATTCCAGCTGCAATTCCCTAATCGTCCGGACAATTCTAGTTTCTGCAGCCAACGGAGAGCCTGATGGTCGGTCACGGTGAAGTGGTACCCTTCGAGGTATCCACTCAGACTCCGACTTCGTCGGATGTCCCACGACGGCCAAGCATTCAAGCTCGGTCGTGCTGTAGTTGCGCTCGGCTCCGTTTAACGTGCGACTCGCATAGGCAATAATAACGCGCTCGCTCTCGAGGAAATTTTGCGTAAGTACGAGGCCGTGCGTGCTGACGTCGGTTTGTAGCGAGAATTATCGGTCAAATTCTGGGCACGCAAGTATCGGTGTAGACATTAGTTGCATTTTTAATGCTGTGAATGCTTTGTCTGCTTCTACACTCCAGATACAACGTGCGCTTTTCCGCGTCAAGGCGGTCAACGAGACGGCTACGGTCGCAAAATCCTTTATAAATCGGCGATACCACGATGCCATTCCCAAAAATTGCCGGACGTGCTTAACTGTAATCGAAGTCGGCCAATTTCGGATTGCGCTCGTCTTTTCGGAGTCGGTACGGAGCCCATCGCGGTCGACGGATGGCCGAGGTATTTAATTTGATCGGTGCAAAACCGACATTTCTCAGGATTAATTCGTAGCCGTGCGTCGCGTAATCGGCGGAATATATCGGACAGCACTTCGATATGTTTGTCGAACGTTCGCGTTGCGACGATAATGTCGTCCAAACGAAATCATGCGGCTCTAATTCTGGCCTGATAATTGAATTTAGCAATCGTTGGAACGTTACGGGCGCGGAATGTAATTTAAACGGCATTACGTGAAATTGCATAATGCCTCGGCCTGGCCCGGTAAATCGGTGATCTCTCGGCTTTCGAGCGTGAGCGGTACTTGCCAATATCCGTTCTTCAAGTCGAGAGTGGAAAAATATCGAGCACCACGAAGTTTGTCGAGCGTTGCGGACATCTGTGGTAACGGATATGTGTCGCGGGTGGTCATTTACTCGGCGGAAGTCGATGCAAAATCGCGACTTTCCATCCTTTTTCCGGACGATAATGACGGGAAAACTCCAGGCGCTGTGATGGCTCGATGATTTTGTTTGCGAGCATTTCGTCCACCTCTTTATTAATGATTTCATACATAGCCGGGTTGTGGGGCCGATATCTTTGTTTAATCGGGACGATATCTGGTAATATTCGAGATTTTTTATGTTTTATTCGATCGGTCTATCCTTTGATATTATCGAACGCCGCGAGTTCTTTTTTAGAAATTTGCGTAAACGTTTGTCCGGTGTGACCGCGGTTGGCGAGGCAATTTCGGCGGCGGTCGGATAATAATGTCGATGGAGATCGACTCCGATCAACATGTCGCTGTGGAGTGATGGCAAGAGATAAAACGTGCGGTGCCACCGTGCTTGTGTTCTGATTTTCACAGGAATCAGTATCGTTTCGGATTGTCCATCCGCCAACCGCACCTGAGTCGCAGTTGTTCGGCGTGAATTTTAGTTTCCGGGCAATTCGCGCTGTCGCGGCGTTAACGAACGATACTTTGGAATCGGTGTCTAGTAAAGCTTGTATCGGTATCGTATTGATGTAAACGGTTAGGTGCGATCACGGTAAATAATTCAAGCGGAGGACCGGGATGCGGCCACGGATTCCCGATCCGGACGGCATTTCTCGGTGGTGGATGGCAAGTCTCGTGTATAGACTCTATCCTTGCCGCACTGTGAGCAGAATCAGCGCGGAGTACGGCGGCATTCAAAACGGATGTGCTCGCGTTGCTTGCAACATCAGCAACATGCTTTCGAATCGTACGCAGTAGCTGCTACGGACGGTGTGGTTTCTATGCGGATCTTTGTCGCTGTTTTTAGATCTCTTCGTATTCTATGGCGCATTGTTGCAAGTCGCGGACATCATCATGACGGATATATAATTTATAATCCGGGTGGAGATTCTCATACAATTGGTCGACTTGTGCGGAGCTGAAGTATTCTCCGGCGCGTCTCATGAGAGTCTGCACGTCGGTCGCTTTTGCATAGACTCTCCCGTTTTCTATACGCGCGCTATTATTTCGCCTTATAATTGCACGCGATACCGGTTGGGCAGATATTATGCCCAGAAATCTTCCATAAAGTTCTCCCAAAATGTCCACAGCTCTCGGTGGTTTTGGTACCACAATAACGTATTTCCGCGGAGCATTTCGGGTAATCTTAGCAGTAGGTGATGTCCAGTATATCCGCACGCGGTCCTTCATTTCTTCACGTGTTCGAGGAATGTCCATGGATCACGTCCATCAAAGTGGCAACCCCATTTTCTAATTTAGTTGATGATCTTTGCCGCTGGTCTAGGCTTCTGGTACGGCGGACTCTATTTCGCGAGTTTCTGTCGTTTCAGTATTTTTGTAAGGCTAGCTCCGGAGGTTGTGTGCTGTTCGACGTACTTGCGTAGACACTGACGCAACTCTTCGAGAGTCTCTTCAGCTGACAGGGACTGAGAGGGAGAGGGAAAGGGAGAGGGGGAGGGGAGAGAGAGAGAGGGAAAGGGAAAGGGAGGGAGGGAGGGAGAGAGGGAGAGTGGGAGAGGGAGAGAGAGAGAGAGAGATTGAACTTTATTAGCTTTCTCAGCTATTTCATATACATATACATAGTTATTATACACTATTTACCACATGTACTTTCAATATTTTCTTAAACGATTCAATTTTTATGCACTGCTTTATCTCGGTTGACAAAGAATTATATATTTTTATTCCTTCGTAAAACAGACTCTTTTGCGCACTTCTAGTTTTACGAAATGTTAATACAATGTTTCCGGCCTGTCTCATTTGTCTATCACATTCACTTTCCACTATTTCTAATCTATTACTTAACGCCATTGGTGCCATGTTATTTACAATTTTGAAAATAAATACCTCCACATTATAATATAATCGTTGCCTTACGGACATAAACTGCAGTGCCTGCAGCATGTCCTCAACTTTGGTATCTATTGCATTGCAAAATAACTCTCATGGCACGGTTTTGAGCTACTTGAAGTCTGCTCAATTGCGTTTCTCCTATTCCAACTAATAGCGTAGCACAAGTGAGGTGCTATGATTGACTTATATACAATACATCTAGTGTACGCTGATACGAAGTTACCTATTCTATTTAAAAAACTAAAAAACTCTTTTTTCCTATTTTTTTAGCATATAATCACAGTGATCTTTAAATTGGAGCTTATCATCGATAATTACTCCAAGATATTTTATTTTTTCGACATGTTCCAACTTAATTCCGTCCGAGCATCTCAATATAATATTACCTTTTTGCTCCTTTCTTACACTTCTGATTATCACGTATCTTGTTTTATTTGCATTCAACTTATTTACACTCATCCATTCTTCTTATTATTATGCTAAGTACCATGTTCATTTTCCTCTCTAATTCCGCACTACTTTCCCTATTTACATATACTAAAGTATCATCTGCAAACATTTTTATATTGCATTCTTCTGGACAAAATTTTACTAAATCGTTTATATAAATTATAAACAGCAAAGGCCCTAGTACCGATCCTTGCGGAACTCCATATTCCGTTTTGATACACTTTGACCATTGATTATTAAATCTAAGTTGTTGTGTTCTATTGCTTGGTTATGATGAGAGAGAGAGAGAGAGAGAGAGAGAGAGAGGGAGGGGTCTTTACTACCCTTCTCGGCTACTTTAACAAACAAAAACTAAAAATAATACTAATGTTAATAACTAATACAATACTAATATTATGAAAATTGGAATTAAAATTAACGCCAAACAAAACAACGAAAACAAGTAACTATTCTATTCCATTTAACATATAATCCTTTAACTTTCGTTTAAAATTTATCATTCCTGTACATTGCCTTACTTCTGCTGGTAATGCATTATACAATCTTAAATCCTCATAGAACATGCTCTTTTGTGCACTAGTTGTTCTTTTAAATTGAATTTCAATATTGTCTGCTTGTCGCGTTGACATTCTTTCCTCACTTCCTACTACCCTATACTTATCTTTTAACTGTTCCGATAACAAATTATTCAGATTTTCAAAAATGAATATGCATACATTATAGTGTAATCTCTGTTTTATCGACATAAATTGTGGCGCCTGCAACATATCCCTTACTTTAGTACACATATTACATATTACATTGTAAAATAACTTTCCTAGCCCGATTTTGCGCTTTTTGTAAATTACATAAATGAGTTTCTCCCATTGCTATCAACAATGTAGCACAATATTCAAAGTGCGGCGCTATAATTGTCATATATATCATACATCTACTATACATCGATATCGAATTACCTATTCTGTTTAGAGGCTTGCTTTCTTCCCTATCTTTTTTAACATATAGTCACAATGATTATCAAATTTAAATCTATTATCTATAATTATACCCACATATTTTATTACTTCCACACGTTCTACTATATATTCCACTATATATTTCCATCCAAGCATTTCAATACAATATTACCTTTCACTTTCTTTCTTATACCTCTAATTATCTAACTATTTGCTGTGCCGCTCCAGGCGCAACCAAGGGGAGAGTGACGGAAGAGGGGGAAGGGGCACCACAATTTCACTCCGTTATTAAAATAAAATTTTATTAATCTGATTTGGGTGTTCGTTGTTTCAGAAGCATCCGCTAACGATCACACTTCCTTAATATCTACGCGTCGTCACTTGTGCGTCTGACTCTCTGAGCTGAGCCGAGCGCCACTTGATTCCTCTCGTCGCTTTTATTGGTCCGCTGTTATGCGGCCTCGGCGCGTTCTCGTTTCGATGTTATCGGAGCCAACGTCCTTGCCGAATTGCACATCAGTTCATTGTAATCGGCAAGGGCGCGCATTATTCTATTTTAATTATTTATTTTAATTTATTTATTTAATAATTCTTGAATTAGAATCCTTGGGATTCTGGCTAATCAGCGATGTTATAAGGTCGAGTTGCATTATTTAGGTTGCCTCGCAACATTCCCCACTTGGAAAAAAAACGAAGGGAAGTTTTCTTTTATCTTGGCGTTTATACTAGTAATATATATACAATATTTCAAGCCGCAGTACACAATGTTTACGCTAATCTTATAGTTAAATTTTACATGGGTTATTATTTTATTTTTACATCTATTTTTACATTTATTTTTACATTTGTTCTTAGTACATCATTGCTCGTCGCAAATCTTTGATGTTACGACGAGGGGTTCTTTATTGCAATTTTTCTTTTTCCTTACAATTATTATAGCGATAGTGATTACAATTACTATTAATCCGTTAAAGCTAATCGGATATATAAAATGACTATTTCTGGGGCTGTACATATTTTCGTCTACCTGTTTGTTTATCTCGTCTTCTAACATACTTAGTTTAGCGAGTTCTTGTGAATTCCTTATTATGGGTTGTAACTTAATATTCTTTATCGGTTGATTAAGTCCGCTGTCGCGTGGCGTCAATGTTAAATTGAAATCTGATAGCTGTGCCTGTATATATTTCGTCAGCAGTTGTCGCTGCGTTACTAACGCTATCTCGGGCGTGGTTAGTTTATATTTTCCGTTAATTTTTATTTTTCCCGTGCTGCGTAACTCTAATTGTTGTTCCGGTGACTTATCGCACTGGATATTTATTTTTTGATTTGTTATCATTGAGTACAACCATGCTTGTGGTTCCGTTAGCGTTATCATAAGGGTGTATTAGATGCTACGCAACGCTGTTTGCAGTTTTTGAGCTGGCCCGGCGCATTTACATAGACTTGCACCTCACATGGTGCGTTCGTGCTAATATTAGATGTACAAAAAAGTTCTGAGCTTTTTTTTGTAAAATTCAATATTTATTCAAAAACAAACAAAAAAATATTAATCAACGAAATATTCCCCATTTGCATCAAAGACCTTTTGCCATCTTTCGAGTAGCTTGCGAATTCTTTGACGATAAAAGCTCACCGGCTTCGAAGCGATAAAGTCATCAACGCATTTTCGTATCTCTTCAAATCTCACGAAATGTGTATCAGCCAAATGATGCTGCAGCGACCGGAATAGGTAGTAATCAGAAGGCGCCATGTCTGAGCTATACGCCGCGTGCGGAAGAAGTTCCCAGACGCAAAGATATGGTCCTGAGTCGCTTTCGCAACATGTGGTCGAGCATTGTCATGAAGCAAGATCACTTTACGTCCTTGGCCAGTAAATGGCCTCTTTTCTTCTAATGCATCGCTCAAATTGGTCAATTGTTGTTGGTAGCGGTCTGCCGTGATTGTTTCTTCCGGTTGTAACAACTCGTAATATAACACACCTTTCCAATCCCACCAGATACAGAGCAAAACCTTCTTGGCGTGGATATTGGGCTTTGGCATCGATGTCGAAGGTTGACCAGGGTCAACCCATGATTTTCTACGTTTAGGGTTATCATAAAGAATCCACTTTTCATCGCCTGTAATGCTTTTGTGCAGAAAATCTTTTTTCCGGAACTTTGAAAGCAAAGTGAGTGCAGTGTCACGCCGATGATTTTTGTTGTCTTCGGACAATTCATGCAGAACCCATCTGCCTTCCTTCTGAACCTTTCCCATTGTATGTAAACGTACGGAAATGGTTTGCTGCGTAACGCCAAACTGTTTCTGCAAGCTCCTTTTCAGTTTGCGCAGAGTTTATATCCAGCAATGCTTGCAATTCGTCCGTTTCAATCTTTTGAGGGCGTCCAGCACGCGGTTCATCTTCAAGACTGAAATCTCCTTGGCGAAATTTTTGATACCATCTTTTACATGTAGTATGACTTACAGCGTTCTCTCCATATGCAGCACAAATCATTGCAGTGGCTTCAGCAGCATTTTTCTTCAGATGAAACGCGAAATGGATGGAAAATCGAATATGCTCTTTTGTTATTGCCATTGTGAACACTACTGATTTTTGAGGTTATATGCATCAAACGCCAAACCGTATGGCATTTTAGAAGGCCAAATGTCAACGCTTTAAAACCGCAAAAGGGAAGATATATAAAATTTAAATTGTTATTTCGATTGTATGAAATCTAAAGCTCAGAATTTTTTTGTACACCTAATATATGGAATGATCAGGGTCTGAATCTTGATTGAGGACCAAGGACAGTGGCAGGAATTCTGAGGTGTGTGTGTGTGTGTGTGTGTGTGTGTGTGTGTGCGCACGCGCGCGCGCGCGCGCGCACGTTGGAGACGAAAGGAAGATTCGGGAGGATAATTAGTGGAGTTCGCGGATTGTCATGGTTGAGGGCGGGAACATTCTATAGAAATATCGGACGGGAACTAAATAGGAATAAGGAATTCCGGGGATATATGTGGCGATGATGTTATCAAAACGGTTGCGTGTTACATGATCCCGGAGTGCAGTCAGGTTGATGGATTCGGGATCTATTGTAAATGTCCCCCGGGAAAGAGCCTCGATAGAGATAAGGAACTGCAAGAGGATGTCGCGGAACATAAGTTCCTCCTCAAAGAGTACCGGCGATACCGATGGAACTTCGCCAACGAATTCCACGCTCGACGTGGAACTCGCTGGTGAAGGGGGAGTTTGTGGTCGAGGTGGCGACGGAACGCGAGGCGTCGAGGCCCGCGAAATTGAGGGAGAGGAGATAGGTGATGGAGCGCGAGGCGTTGAGACTCGCGAGGGTGAAGGGGAGATTCAGCGGAAAACGGGAGATGGAGTGCGAGGCGTTGAGACTCGCGGCGGTGTGTGAGATCTGATACTCCGTTGATGAAGCTCCGACGCGGTTGATGAATTGGAGGAATTCTCGATAGGCCTGATCCAAGAGGCTTCGCGCTCGGAACTTAGCTTCCCGCCGTTATCGTTTAGCCGTCTTTCGATTAATTCTTCCGTTGTTCATTATTAAGTGAATATAAGTTACGGATGTTAAAATATAATTTGGGTTGCGAAGATATGCGTGGAAGGAAACCGGAAGAAAATAAACAGTTTCACTTATTATTTATTCCACTTTGGATGTGGTGACAGCCCTGATGCTGAAGATCCTGGCCGGAACACACTCACTCGGATTAACACGTTCAAAACTTCAAACTCACTAGGAAGGTTCCATGGTGAGAATCTTGGATGGTAGAAACCTTGCAGTTGCAGAGGTTGGAGAGCACAGGATGGTTGCAGTAGACCGAGAGGTAGCAGTGCAGAGACAGAGATTGCACAGAGACAGAGTGATTGAGCCACCGTCGGAGTTGCGGCTTATGTAGGATTTTGGAGATACGGGGGAGGTTCTAGGGCGTGTCCCTTATATTTAATTGAATTTTTGGATTTTTGGCCTTAACGGTCTTTCGGCGTATTAAATTTAACTTATCAACTAAGGTGGTATCTCAAAAAATATTTCTCGGCTTTTTCCGGTTAGTTAAGTTGAGTTTCTGCCCCCGACTTTTGGGAAGGGGGAAATAAAAATATATAAAAAAAAGATTTACAATTTCCGTTACGTGATGAAATTTCAACCATTTATTATCCTGTTTTGGACCCGTTAGGAAAATTTCTTTTAGGTTTTCCCGTCCTGTTAGCACCGAGACTATTTGTTCAAGGAAGAGAAAAACATTTAATGGGCAATATAACTTTCGCCGAGAAACGAATTTTTCGAGATATTTCGAAGCCCTTCGCGATTGTTCGAAAGGGAACAATTGTGGAGTACACAGGACGTAATATTATAATATGCGCTTGTCGTTATATATTTTTGAATCGTACGCCAGTTTTCCACCCGTATTATAAACGGAAAATGTAAGCCCTTGATCAATTGAGTCGCTGCTTCTCGCAGCTCTGTTACAATCTTTTCTAACGGTAATAGCTGCGCGTGTACTATCCCGTCTTTGGTCAGTGACAAATAGTTGATTGTGTTTTCTACGTCTTTTGTCAGGTCCGTCATTATTGTCCGTAGTATTAATAAGTTTTCGTCCTCTCGTTGCGTACATATACTTTGCAAGCTGTAACTCCATTCGTGCTGTGACATTCCGCAGTGTATTTTCGTTGTAACTAACCGTTTTTTTTTCAATCCATGTGCCCTATTGTGGCGTTGATAATTTTGATCTGAGTTTTCGTCGCGTGTTGTAGGGTCTGTTGATTTTCTTGCAGCATTTGTATTTGTTCGTTGAGATGTTTTTTGTCCTCGGCATCCATAGTGCCAAATAACGTTTTGCTTATCGCGCTAATCGCGTTTATTAGTTCTCGTTTGCTGTCTCTAGTGTAATAGCAGTCGCGGCTTAGCAGCTGCGTTAATTTTGCATTGTCCTTTTGCATTATTTGCATTATATTTTTACACATAAACTGGACGGGTCCAATGATGCTCTTGCATCGCTTGTTGGTTTAATCTAAGTAGTTTTCCATCTGTCGCGCTCTTTTTTCTAGCGCATTGATGTCCAGTTTGATTACTAATTTCCAGGTCGTTTGTATCTGGTTCATTAACCCCGTTTCTTTGAAATAAATGCCTATTGTGAAATTTTTCAGCATGTATGGCGGTGCGGCGTCAGCCTCGGCGCTGCATAAGTGCCATTGTATGGCCAATATCCTGAAAGATCAGGGATTATATTACACTTCCTTATTCTATTTAATTTTTTTCTTTTTTCTGCTGTTTGGTGCATGCCAGTTCACCAGTAGCTTTCGCGTCGGACTGTTATTCCGTTTATTATCAACATGTTTCGTACGCGCTGTACCGTTTTTACACACCTACCCTGTGCGCGTCGTGCGATCGCGCCTATTGGCTTCGCGTCGCGTTGCGGCTCCGCGCGTGTGATTTGCACGGTGTGCGACGAAATGTTTATTCCATGGAGCAAGGTGCACGTACCTCCATGGGTTAGTCGGCGATTCCCGCTGGATCGGATTTTGGTCATCATCTGTGACACTACCGGAATACGACATGTTGCCACCATAATATTAAGGTAAGCGTATATTTTATTTCTCGTGTGTTGCTTATACATTTTTCTTTCTTTTCTCTCTCTCCCCTTTTCTTTTGCATATGCATGTAATACAGCATGGTTTTTTACAATCTCGGTATGAGTTCCTCGAACGGTTCTTCATCATCCGTTCGCCGGGAATCGTGTTATCTGTACTCCTCCGCGCGAGGAGCGTCCTGAGAGCATCGGGATTCGGATCGCTTTTCGATGAACCCGTGCGAAGTGCATATAATAAATTGTTTCAGTCTGTCGTTGCCCATGGCTGCGTAAAATTTCAGCTATATTAGTTTCGTTTATAATAGTAATATAAATATATATATAGTAGAAAATATATAGAAAATGATATAATATATATATAGTAGAAAAAGTTTTACAAATATGCGTTGTGCGATGTGCGAGCGGGAATATACTCCCGTAGTGTGCTACGATTGTGTGCACGCATCGTGGCTATTGGCGGCCCAGCGGCTGAAACGAGATCTACGGAGTGAGTCAAGGCGAGATATTCCCGCGATCCGAGTTTGCGCCGCTATGGGACGGCGGATTGTGCGTGTGCTGCGTCGTCGCAACTGGTGTGTACCTAATTTTATTTACTAATCCTAATATATTCTCGCTTCTACTAACGCTTCTTCTAACCTCTTTCGCGATTGTCCCGTCATGCGCGTCCGTATCCTAGTGTTCGGCAAATAATTTTAAAAAATGTAAATTGACGCATTTTCTAGCCTGCGTAATAAAAGATTAAGCATACCAAATAGATAATATATAAATAGATAACAATAGATAAGCATAGCAAATACAATAGTGCAATTATAAAAAACAAAATGGTTTATTTTACCTTTCGTTCCAGGAATTGCGATCAAACTTAAAAAAATTGCTAATGATTTCAACGCAAAACCCGCGTTCTTTAGTATGAGTAAGTTGAGAGGCATAATCAGAGTTCATAGGGACGCTCTACCAGTATATTCCAAAAGGAATGTAATATATAAGATCTGCTACAATAATTGCGATACGTGCTATGTCGGACAATTAAAAACGAGACTGCATGAAAATCATATATGCAGAAACACAATTACATCATACACATTCAGTCATTACACAGTTATCGACACAGATTAGACTACGACTACGAATTTAACTGGAACGATGTGAAAGTATTGGACGAAATTTACAGAAATGACTGATTTCAGAGATGCTTTTTATTAAAAGATAAAATAATAGTCTAAATTCAGTTTGATTCTGAATTCCTGCATCATGCAAACGTTTCCATCTTGAGCAATCCGTAACCTTTTGTTTTAATTGCAAATTATTGAATTTAGAAGTCATTGTGCTCAGTTACCGCCTAGAGCTCAAGGCGCGCTGTGCGATGTGCTGCTCAGTGCAAACTGTGTCGTACTTCTGCACGTGTTTTCTCCGTTTTAGTGTGAACTGTCCATTTGATAATTGACGGCCTCTTAATGACTATTGTCTTGATTTTTTTAAAAATGACATATATGTACGATCATAATAATTATTACTTAACGATTTTATCATCAGTGGACTTATCACATGAACATAAGATTTTATCTTTATTTTTATATTTACTGAAAATGACTCAAAGTTGAGTCGAAACGTCTGTATTATATATTAAACTTTGCAATAAAAAGTGTTGATTGCGCACTGTGAACAGCGCTGATTCTCATTTGCCTTAAGTTTCACATGACATTTTAAGGACAAACGGTTGTTTCGAATCATTTTGTATATAAGAGGAAATAGAAAAAGAGGGTGTGCACGGCGGGACCCAACCACAAATCAGTTGTAAAAATTTGTAATTATTTTTTCAAAAAATATCACTTCAGCCAGGAATCGAACTTAGATCTCCTGCTTACCGAACAGGCATCTTATTCTTTCGATCACAGAGGCATGTAATGATATTTATCGCGATAACGTGTTTAGAATAACACGCCAAATCCAATGTCATACACATATATACATATATTACAATACACATATATATATATATATATATATATATATGTGTGTGTATGACTGGTCGTGAGGATTCGAGAACATGTATATATATATATATATATATATATATATATATACATGTTCTCGAATCCTCACGACCGGTCATGACCTATATATATATATATATATATATATATAATGTTTGTACATATACATAGCATGACGTAAGCATAACATAAGATCGCTAGACCAATGAGCATTCAATATATGTATAATAGTAAATTAAATATCGACAAATTAAAAATTAATAGGACCGTAAAATAAAAAAATAAAATAAAGAAAGATTAGAAATTAAACAAATTAAAAAAATAAACATTAAAAAAAATATAATAATAAATTAAAGGTTGAAGGACCAAAAAAATTGAACAATTAAAGAAAGAAAAAAATTAAATAAAAAAAAAATAAAAAAATTAGAAGTTTAGAAAATAAAAAATTAAAAGCTTATTTTTTTTAAATAAAATTAAATTAAAGAAACAAAAAATAAATAAAAAATGTTTCAATAATGAGTAAAGTGCAAAATTAAAGATTAATAAAAACATTAAATAAAAGAATAAAATAAAAAAAAATTAGAAATTAAAATAAAAAAGAAATAAAACTTAAAATAAAAATTTAAATAAGAATTAAAAATTAAAAATCAAAAATTTTTTATAGTTTTTACCATTTTTTAATGGTAAAAACTATAAAATGAAACAGATTTAAAAAGTCTACAATAATAAAAATATAGAAAGATAACAGTTTTAAATGTAATACATATAAAATATAATTTTATATTAAAAAAGAATCTCCGTGCTCCGAATCTACGGCTGCTGAAAAGTGGCTATCGTAACCTGTCCTAAGCTCGGATAAAAAAAGAGGGATAAAGGAGAGCCTTTGATGATAAGGCTAGCACCCTATCTAAAAATATAAAAAACTATAATGCTCTTAGAAACAATAATGCTGCCTCAGATGGAAGGATGGAAACACTGTTGATGATTTGGCAAAAAATTGGAAACGAAAAAGGAAGATTTAAAAATATTACAAATTCGAAGCTGGAATGTGATCTCGTTCAACAATAAAGATCAAGAGAGCCTGATCGAGCTGAAAAAATAGATATATGTGCCATCTCGGAGACCAAAAAAAGATAAAGGAAAAATGAAATACGAAGATTACATATTGTTTGATTAGTAGAAAAGATATAAACAAGAAAGCAATCTTCGAAGTTGGCTTATTGATATAAAAATTTGAAAACATATCCAGAATATAAAATACATGAGTGATAGGTTGTTAAAAATCATAGTTAACTTCAACGGAACTAAAATGATAAATACATATACACCAAAACTCAAAGGAAAGAGAAGATTTTTACACAAATCTGCAAAAATTATTGACCGAAATACCCACGATGAAGTAATAATCCTTAGTGACCTTAGAGTTGGAGATCGCTAGAGTTGAGGACGAAATTCTTGCTGGAGCAAAAAACCGATTCAACTGAGAAAATAATTAATGAGAATGGTGACTCATTCGTTTCTGCGCGTAGTATGAATTATGAATAATCAACATTTTCTATCCTCACAAGTCACAGCACAAAGTAAGTTTGAAAACAGAGGACAAAAATAATAGATTATGTACTAACTAACAAGAAAATTCGTTTCTCCAATATTTTAGGGTACTGAATTTGATAAATGGGATCAACCACAACCTAGTACTGGCAAAAATAAAATGGAACATACACAATCTTACTAAACAGAAACAGGAGAAAATAACAGAAAAATTTAATATAGAATGACTATCTGATGAAAAACTCAAAACAAACATCATGAGAGCTGCTGAGGGAGCTGTTGACAAAAGGAAAATAAAATATGGTAGAAAGCAAAGCAAATCTTCTGCGAGAAAATTAAAGTATTCGCAAAAGAAAAAAAAACAATCATACCTGCAATATCGAAGCAAGACTATTATGAAGAATATAAACTAGTCAAAAACAGGTTAATGATACAATCTAAACAATCAAACAAAGACACTGGGAAAAATTCTCAGTGGATATGGAGCATGACTTTTATGGAATTAAAAAAAGAATGGGGTATGTTAAGAAACCGAAAAAGACCAGTTAACGAATACATGCAGATCATCATAATTAAAGCAGAAAAAGAGGCGTATTTTAAAAACCTGTATGAAAATACAAGTGAGAACGATCTTGAAGAGTCGCATGATATGGACAACGAAGAATCAAACTACAGTATTGCCAAGAAATCCAACAAACAATTCATCAGCTGAAAAATCGGAAGGCACCAGAACTGGACGGAATAACAAACGAGATGATCAAACATGGAAAAAATGTGTTGATAGAGAAACTAACTATCTTATACAATATATTATTATAAAATCTGCAAGAATATTTGCAGTGGAAAAAAAGTGTGACAATCCCTATATTTAAAAGGGGAACAAAGGCTAATCCCAAAAACAACCGTAGTATTACTTTGCTGAGCGTAGTTATGAAGCTGATGATTAAAATTCTATCCACAGAAGTTGCAAAGATAGGGATAAGCGAGGAACAACAAGGATTCAGGCAAAATAGACTATCGATGCGATACGATTTCATACTTCGACAAATAATAAAAAATTGAGTCATTGAGTACAATACATTCATGTGCTTTGTAAATCTAATATAGACTTTTAATAGAGTATAGAGTAAGATTGGTGAATGTCTTGGAACTGTTAAGGAAAAGAGGGATCCAAAAATCATACTAACCATTAAAGAGCTCAATACAGACAACAAAATATCAAAAAAGTAGGCGTTGAATTCACAAAAAAATTCTAGTCACAAACGGAACAAGGCAAGGAGAGCCTCAGCTCGACCCTGTTCAATCTGATCATGGATAAACTAAGAAAATCAAGATGGCGGGCAGGGGAATGGACAAGGAAACAATTAGAATAATCTGCTATGTCGACAATACCGTCATCTCAGAAGATGAAGATGACCTATAAAGAATGCTATACAAATTGAATCAACTACAAAAAATTCGACATGGTCATATCCTTGCAGAAGACCAAATCGCTCCCATCGTCAGGGAACTAAGGCGTTGTAAATTTGTCATATATAATCAGTCAGTAAATCAAGTTATGAAATTTAAATATCTTGGAATAAACATAAGTGATAGAAACATAAAGAAGGAAATAAAATACCAAACAACTAAAGCCATTATGACCTTGGAATACTTGACAGACATTTATAACGACACCCGACTCACCCCCCTCAATTATTAATAATACTAAAGCGTCCCCGACCGATCAACCGTTAGGGCGCCGACACGGCGATCCTTCCGCGATCCCACCGTCGTGAAAAGCCCGTCGAACAACGGACGCGGCAAACCAGAGATCACGCGGCTTCACGTGCGTGGACAAACACGCACACGGTAAGGCCACCGCCGTCGGCCCCGCTACCGACCGCGCCACCGAACATCCTCGCGGAATTCCCGAGCGCGTTCGGCGAATTATCGCGAGGATTCCGGCAAAGGCATCCCCCGGAACTACCCCGACCCGAGTTCGGCCGACCCGTACCCGACTCCCGACCGACGGCCGGCTCGGGTATATTAGGCGACTCCGAGAAATAATCGAGACCTATCTCTGGCGAGACAGTAGCCAGTCCAGTACTGCTCTCGATACTCCCAGTCATCTCCAAAAGCGATCTAGGGTGCTACCTATCGTGCCAGGAGCTTCTGGCTGATCGCTCCTTTAATCCACAAGCGCACAAGTTATTCACAGATTGAGGAGCTTCTCAATCTGGGCTCCGAAAAGTAAGCCCTTGTGCACACCTTCCTCTGACGATCGAGAAGCAGAGAGCTTCCTGCATTCGAAGCGTCATAGCACGAATCCCTGACAAACCATACACGCAAACAGCTGATCCGTCACAACAAGCCGGCCGAAAACCCCGCGCACCGTTGCGCCCGCGCCGCGCCTACCGTGAACGCGCCGAATTCGGAGAACCGACCGCGAGCCGAGCGATTATACAATACATAGAAACCGCGCGTCTTTTCACCGTACCAAAACGGCGAAATTCCGAAAGATACTTGTAAATATTGTACATACAAAAAACCGTAGTCAGTCGGAACTGTAAATATAGACTTAGATATATATAAACTAAAGAGGCTCACGATATTTTATTTCTCTTTCCGAATCCTGACCATATCCGACCGACACTATCCTGCGAAACCCGATCTACACGAAACTAGAGACGTTTTACATTGTTTGGAGAAACAAATATATGAAAATCGAGAATAAGGTTAAAATATATTAAACATACATTAGACCAATGATGACATATGCAGGAGAGATCAGAACAGAAACGACAAGCACTAATAAAGAACCTGTCACAACTGTCCGGAACCGATTTGATTTTCCTTGAAATGTTATTAAACAAAAAAATCTAAGAGACACGTATTTTTTTATATCTGCTCAATCTGAATTTTAAAGAGTAAAACAACCCTTCAGAGGCTAACGTATATATTTGATTACCATCAATTATCAACAAAATGGTGAGATATATAAAAAAATGTTTTAAACAAAATTTTTATAATTTTTTAATTGTGTATTTACTTTATAATTGTGTATTTAGATTTTCCAAAAATTTAATATTTTTCCAACTGTTCTCACTTCCCATTATTATTTTGATATAATTTAAATTTTTTCTAAAAATAAAAATTGAAAGGAATTTTATGTCAAATTCAACCGCATATAATAAAATTATTTTACAAAAACATCGCATTTTTCAAAAATAACCTGAAAATATCGCTATATACATCATTTGTGCTTATGTAGCGCTTGCGTGGCAAAATTGTTTTTTTGCTTTATGTATTACAAATAATAATAACAATAATAATTATTTTCATTGTTACAATAATACATTCATAATTACAATAATAATAATTTTCATTGTTTTTCTTTAATTATACATATAAAAACATTCAATTCTTTCATTCATTCTTCATATATTTTATCATTATAGTACCTTAAGTTTAAAATTATTTTTATTTGCTTACAAATGCTTTTGTTTTTCTTCATTATGTATTACAAATAATGATAGTGATAATAATTTTTATTCGTTTTATTCAATTACATATTATATTATATGTAACATATAATTATATAAAAAAACATCCACTTCTTTATTCATTCTTTATATGTTATATCGTTATGGTATCTTAAGTTTAAAATTATTTTTATTCGCTTATGCTTTTATTTCTTTACATTTTATATCTTTATCAGGAGACATGGTAGTGTCTCGGGTGTCAAGTCATATATGACAACCGAAACACTACTATGTACCTTTACGCGAATTATCGAGTTGCGATTACTCGAGATTATTGGACCTCAATAACGGCTAAATCGATCAAATTTTAAGTAGGCTCAATTCATAGCTTGGACTCGATTTGTATAATGTAAGTTTTTTATTTTTTTTCTACATGAAGCTCTACAAGAGAATACATGTATATATGTATATTGTAATATACGTATATATATGTATCATTGAATTGTTGACGTGTTATTCTAAACACGTTATTTGCGATAAATATCATCATATGCCTCGGTAGTCGAAGGGATAAGATGCCTGCCCGGTAAGCAGGAGATCCAGGTTCGATTCCTGGCTGAGGTGGTATTTTTTCGCAAAAGAATTACGAGTTTTCACGACTGGTTCGTGGTCGGGCCCCGCCATGACGCACACCCTCTCTTCTTATTTGGGCAGAGATATAGCGACGCAAAGTCCGGTTTTGGAAATTTTTACTTTAAGAAATGTCGTCATCGATGTCTTTCTTTTACGGTTGCAATTTTTGTCACAAGAGGCGCTGGTTTAGCCAGCTTAGCTCGGCTGTGTTCAAAAATTGTTTGTCAGCGTTAGCAGCACTATGAACCATTCCGAAATTGACATTCTATAGATAGAAAAATAAGATGTCGACATATAATGTTTAATGTTCATTTCTATCAAGAAATATGGATCTTGATTAATTCAAGATCAAGATCAACTAATCTATGAGGATAGTTTGAAAAGCCCGTACAAAGTCAGAACGATAGCACAACTGATCAAGATTATTTTCAATTAATAGCATCTCTTGGAAGAACATATATCAAGTTTCAGTCAGATTGATCTATTTCTCAGTTTGGCGTTTGTCTGAATCGAGGAAGTCGAGTGGTTTCCAAAAAATGGATGAAAGAGAATTTCGTGTGTTGATCAAACATTACTTTATGAAAGACAAATTGCCTCAGGAAACTAAAAAAAGGCTTGATAAATATTATAACGAATCTGTACCTTCAATTAGAACAGTTTATAAATAGTTTCAAACGTTTCGGAGTGACTGTATGAGCACAAGTGACGCTGAACGTTCTGAACGTCGTGTTGAGACTACTACTCCAGAAATCTTTAATAAAATCCATGATATAGTGATGAAGAATAATAGAAGAATCTAGGTACGTGAGATTGTTAGTGCAGTGGGCATCTTGAGTAAACGGATAAATAATATTTTGCATTAATATTTGGGTATGAAAAAGTTATCTGCAAGATGGATGCCGCGATTGCTCACAATTGAACGAAATCGTGTGAAGTGTTTCAAGGAATATTTGTAGCTGTTTCAACGGAATTCACAGGACTTTAGGCGCGTTTCGTCACTATGGACGAAACATGGATACACTACTACACGCCTGAGACCAAAAAATAGTCCAAACAATAAGTTGCTAAGAGGGAATTTGCATTAAGGAGTCGAAGACCATTCTTTCGGCCGGAAAGATTATGGCAACTGTTTTTTGAGATTCGCAAGGAATTCTCATGGATTATATGAAAAAGAGTAAAACTATTACAGGTGCATATTATTCATCGTTATTGGACCATTTAAAAACCGAGCTGCAAGAAAAACGTCCACGATTGACCCACAAGAAAGTCCTTTTCCATCACGACAACGCATCAGCTCACTCCTTTGGAGTTGTGGCCACAAAATTGATGGAGTTACGGTTCCAACTCGTTCTGCATCTCCCTTTCTCCAGATTTGACTCCCTCGGAGTATTACTGTTCCCCTTATATGAAGAAATGGCTAGCGGGAAGAACATTTTATTCAAACGAGGAGATGATTGCGGAAACAAATGTTTATTTTGCACAGTTGGATCAATCCTATTATTCGGAAGGGGATCAACAAACTGGAACAGCGTTGGATGAGGTATATAAGCCTAAAAGGAGACTACGTTGAAAAATAAAAAAGGTTAATCCCGAAAAATTAAATAGTTTTCATTTTTGCACGGATTTTTCAAATCACCCTCGTACTTGTAATTGTCATAAAATATCTGTCAAAAATCTGATCTACGGAATAATATTATATACTACTTTCTTTATAATAATACAATATAATTATTATGATTGTCTATATATTTATTAGCATTGATTATAAATATTAGTTAGCACGAAAATGTTTTAGAGAATTTTATACAAAAAAATTTTATACAAAAATTTTCATCTACAAAAATCTTTTTAATAATAAATTTTATAGTGGTACAAAAAATCTGTTATGGAGAATTGGCTCCACCTTCTAATTTAATAAAATAAAAAGAACAATGAAATACATTTTATTTTGTAGTTCATTTCTATTTGAAAAGTCATTTCATTATTTCTATAAAAAACATGATATCAAAAAATGGTGCAAACTTTTAATCCTATAAAATAAAAAAAATTTTACAAAGGTGAAAAAAGATATTATCAATCCAAAATTAATGTCAATTTGTAGTTGTTAATAAAATTTTATTTAATTATTATACTTGTGTTTATATAAAAATAACATATACAAGAATATCTGATGTGTAAGAAAAAAAAATGACGTACAAAAACTTGGCTCGAGTCAAAACACGTACTTACTATTATATTGCATCTTATTGTTTATCTTTTTACACTAATAATGTAAATATTACTTTTAAAAATATTTATAAATAAAATTTTTTATATAATTTTTATTGATAAAGATAAAAGGCATGTAAGGCCAAGCTGGATTTTTTTGTTTAAATTCTCGTTTTTATAATATTCAAAATCAATACAAATTAACGTTTCGACCTGTATCAAGTCATTTTCAGTAAAATCTGTTACAAAAAGATATACAAAAAGATATAAAAATAATCTTAATTAAAAATTGTGTAACGTACATAAAGAAGATATTAATATTAGACTTACATCGAATCCATAATAAATTAACAAAATTTATCTCGAATCACTTACATTATATTAATATAACAAAGTAGAAAAACAAAAAAAGAAAAAAAACTAGGCCAGACAAATGCCATGGATGCTCTTGATTGTGTCTAAATTATAATAAAATCAAAATACTAACAAGGGGACCACCAGGCGACTGGTCAGGGTATTTTGATGCGCTTTATACAGGCTTTTCTTGAGCGAAAAAAACGATACGTGTCCGGCCGTTCTTGCCAATGACCTATAGTTTCGAAGAAATTGATTTTTAAAAGATGAGTCTAGTCGGCTGATATACGGGCGGGACGCTTTATATATTTGATTATCATTACTAAGTAAGAGCAGCGGTAGTACAGTCGGTAAGACGTTGCCTTTGTACGAAGTGGATCGCGTGTTCAATCCTATCACATATATTTCTTTTTTTTATTAAAAATTTGTTTATATCTGTAATTATGTATATTACTGTAGATGTCTGAAAAAAATTATTTATTTAATTATATCTGTATATTTTTGTAAATAAAATTTTTAAGTAGTATTGTAATAATTTGAAAAATCTATAAAAAAATATTAATATCTTTATAAGTTTCATTTTGATTTAATATTATTAATTTTAATTACTTTTTGATTGTAATGAAATTTCATAAATTTACAAATAAATAATTAAATACTCATGTATGGAATAATTATTATTACTATCATTGTCATCATCGTCGTTAGTCATATGGACACATAAATAAGAATGTAATAAAGATCATTAAAATGAAACTTATAAAGATATTGATATTTCTTTATACAAATTTTTCAAATTATTATAATAATTATTTAAAATTTTTATTTACAAAAAATATACAGATATCATTAAATAAATAATTCTTTTCGAACATCTACAGTAATATAAATAACTACAGATACGAACAAATTTTTATTAAAAAAACAATGCACGCGACAAGATTTGAATACTCGATCTATTTCATACAAAGCCAACGTCTTACCGACTGTATTATCGCTACTCTTGCTTAATGGCGACAATCAAACATATAAAGTATTCCGCCCGTATATCGGCCGACTAGGCTCATTTTTTAAAAATTAATTTCTTCGAAACTATGGGCCATTGGTAAGAACAGCCGGACATGTATCGTTTTTTTTTCGCTCAAGAACAGCCTGTATAAAGCGCATCAAAATACCCTACTTAATCCCGACTAGTCACCTGATATTCTCCTTGTAAGTTATAAAAATCCGTTAAGCGTATTAAAAATCAATTCGATAAAGAAAAATTCACAACAAAAGTCAGAAAATAAAATGTCGAATTTAGTATCTTATATGAATAAAAATATAGAAAGAAAACAAATATTAAAAATGTTAAATGACAATTGAAATAAAATTATCAAAAAATAAATAAGTTAAGAAAAATGACAAAGTCAAAATGTAAAATTTTTGAAGTTGTAAAATCTATGACAGAGTAAAATAATTACCAAAAGACAGAACGTCGACCTGTCTGTACATACAAGCTCGTAGTCATTATTGTTAACCAAAAAACGTGTGAAGTTAACCAATACAGCATAGAAGGAAAAGGGAGGGAAAAAGGAAAAGGAGAAGAGAAAGAAGAATTGTGAGTAGGAGAGGATGAAAAACTATAGGAAGAGGAAAAAAAAGAGGAGTTAAAAAGGAGACTAGTTAATAATCGGCAGATAATTGTCCGACAAATGATCTGTGTCGTTATGTTTATTAAGGCTGCGAAGTTGCTTTTTTATGTAACATTTCAGAGATCAATCGTTTGCATAGAGAGGGCTTATAATCAAGGATCTTAACTTCAGTCCAGTTAAATTTTTAGTTTTTTTTTCAAGATAATGAGAAGAAATCACCGAAGGAGAATCACAAGTTTTTTTAATATCCCTATGCTCCCAATTGTCTCTTAATTTGGCCAACATAATTGACATCGCAAGAAAGACAATTGATTATATATTTTTTTTATTATATATATTATATATACAATTTTTATTATATATACAACTTCACATCGCACGAAGGATCTAGTTGATCTTTGCCAGTTTTTAGTGAAGTATTTCAAAGAATTGCGGATGGAAAACGCTAATGATAAATACATTTATTGGTTATTTTCTTGAATTTTTCTGATATGTTTTTGATGTATGGAACTGTAAAATATTTCAATCGTTCAGGTGTTATTGATATCATTGCTCAACTTCACCTCAACAACAGAATGAAAGAAACTTTTGATGCGATCTCTTATAGTCGGAAAAACAAATTCAATAGAAAAATTGTTGTTTAAAAAGATATTAATAATTTCCCTCAGATTTTTTTCTTGAAACTTGATGTGACAAAAATAAGATCCTTGTCAACCATTTCAAAAATGACACCTCTCTTCTGTTACAAAGGGTAGTTAGAATGAAAATTTAAAAATCTGTCGGAAAAGATAAGTTTTCTGTATAGGTCAAACAAAACACGTCTCTCTTTTACAATCAGGTTAACATCTAAGAAGCTGACCATCATCCTTTCCCATTTCCATAGTAAATTGCAGTCTTTCATGGAAGGAAGTGAAGGAATTGAAGATTAATAAAATATCGTACAGATAATTAAAAGGGGCCGCTAAAACGATATTGTTTACATATCTGAAATAAAAGGGAAGGACAGTAGGTATACGGTCAATAACAACCTTTTCTAGATCTTGTAAAACCATGTTAGCAATAATCGGAAATAACGAAGAGCCCATTGGAGTACCAAAAACTTGCTTATAAAACTTATCATTAAAATTGAAGAAAGTGGAGTCCAACACTAAACCAATTGCCTTAATAAACTCGTCCTATGGTCGAGATGCGACTCTCAATCTAGTTTCATTGCTTGGTGACGCTTTTCATCGCAAAATCTATCGGGACATTTCTAAAAAGCGAAAACACGTCATAATTTTTTTATCGTTATATGTAAATATATAATGTTAAAAAAATTTATTAATAAATATTAAAACATGTTTATTCATACTGAATTATTCTAATAAATAAATCAGTTTCTTGCATTATTTATGTAAAAAATGTATTATTAATTAATAATTAATTATATATTCCATTAATTTTATTTTATTTAGTTAATATTGAAAAAGAAATAAGTTATAAGAATATAAGTAAAAAATCATAAACTATTAGGTGTACAAAAAAGTTCTGAGCTTTTTTTTTGTAAAATTCAATCTTTATTCAAAAATAAACAAAAAAATATTAATCAGCGAAATATTCCCCGTTTGCATCAGCGACTTTTTGCCATCTTTCGGGTAGCTTGCGAATTCCTTGACGATAGAAGCTCATCGGCTTCGAAGCGATAAAATCATCAATGCATTTTCGTATCTCTTCAAATCTCACGAAATGTGTATCAGCCAAATGATGCTGCAGCGACCGGAATAGGTAGTAATCGGAAGGCGCCATATCTGAGCTATACGCCGCGTGCGGGAGAAATTCCCAGCCTAACGCAAAGATATGGTCCTAGTCGCTTTTGCAACATGTGGCAGCATTGTCATGAAGCAAGATCACTTTACGATGTCCTTGGCCAGTAAATAGCCTCTTTCCTTCTAATGCATCGCTCAAATTGGTCAATTGTTGTTGGTAGCACTCTGCCGTGATTGTTTTACCCGGTTGTAACAACTCGTAATACAACACACCTTTCCAATCCCACCAGATACAGAGCAAAATCTTCTTGGCGTGGATGTTGGGATTTGGCGTCGATGTCGAAGATTGACTAGGGTCCACCCATGATTTTCTACGTTTAGGGTTACCATAAAGAATCCACTTTTCATCGCCTGTAATGATTTTGTGCAGAAAATCTTTTTTCCGGAACTTTGAAAGCAAAGTGCAATGTCACGCCGACGATTTTTGTTGTCTTCGAACAATTCATGCGGAACCCATCTGCCTTCCTTCTGAACCTTTTCCATTGTATGTAAACGTACGGAAATGGTTTGCTGCGTAACGCCAAACTGTTTCTGCAAGCTCCTTTTCAGTTTGCGCAGAGTTTATATCCAGCAGTGCTTGCAATTCGTCCATTTCAATCTTTTGAGGGCGTCCAGCACGCGGTTCATCTTCAAGACTGAAATCTCCTTGGCGAAATTTTTGATACCATCTTTTACATGTAGTATGACTTACAGCGTTCTCTCCATATGCAGCACAAATCATTGCAGTGGCTTCAGCAGCATGTTTCTTCAGATGAAACGCGAAGTGGATTGAAAATCGAATATGCTCTTTTGTTATTGCCATCGTGAACACTACTGATTTTTGAGGTTATGTGCAGCAAACGCCAAACCGTATGGCATTTTAGAAGGCCAAATGTCAACGCTTTAAAACCGCAAAAGGGCGGGAAGATATATAAAATTTAATTTGTTATTTCGATTGTATGAAATCTAAAGCTCAAAACTTTTTTGTACCTAATATATTAAATTTTAATTCAAATTGTTTTTTATTTGTCTGTCACATAGTTCAATGTTATTATTAAAAGTAATTTTAATGCGATCTGGGCGGGCCAAGTTTTTGTACGTCTTTTTTTTACATATCAGATTTGTTAAAAACGAAGAAATGGAAGGACCAACGGAGTTGAGCGAAAAGCAGGAAATGATACAATCAGAATGCCGTTACGTCAAAGTTTTATGCAAACTTTATTAGAACGCGAGAGATCCATAAAAAAAAATTTTGGTCCATTTTCAAAGAGGATTGCGCTCACTAGGACAGACTGATTCATCGAGGCGCTCACGCTACTTACTCGATATCGCACCGAGAGGCCACTCAGATGATTTTAACAAGCTAAATCAATGAGAAATGCTGAATCGTTGATGCGCGATATTTTATTTTTTGAGTTGCTCAAAAAACCCAATATCCCCTCCCTTCGATTCGGGGATTCCTCATTGGCTGCATATTATCCGACTATCGAACATTTCCAAACATCTTAAATGCTTGACTCTAGCTTGACTCTCGGTCAGTACGTCCGCTGCCATTTCGCTGGTGGGAGTGTACTCGTCCAGATTCCCGCTTCTCAGGAGCTCCTTCACAAAGTGATGTCCAACATCAATGTGCTTAGTTCGTCCATAATACACGGGGTTCTTGACCAGCTTAGCCTCATTGTTGTCACAAAGAATGCGCACATAGTCCAATTCGTCGCATCCCAGATCGGATAGGAATCGGCCGAGGTACAGCTCCTCCCTGGACACCTCGGATAAAGCCATATATTCAGCTTCCGTTCACGACAGTACCATAGTTCGCTGTTTTTTTTGCTGACTCCAAGGTACGTCTTTGTTCTGGGACATCCGCCCAGGACAAAGACGTATCCAGTAACGTATCCAGTGACGTACCGTGTGATCTGCAGTCCTCAGGGCAACTCGCCCAATCTGCATTCACGAAGCCAAAGACGGGCTTCCCAGTTTTTCAGTATACCAGGTTAAAGTTTGCCGTATCCTGGAGATAACGCAATACACGTTTCGTTGCTATCCAATGCTGTCCCTGTAATTATTGCAGAACTGACTGAGGTGGCTCACGACGAATAAAATGTCTGGTCGAGTGCACACCGACAAATATTTTAGTGCGCTTACGAGTTTCCGATAATGAAAAAGCTTGATCGCTCGGATTCATCTCATCATCGCTCGCCTTTGGAGGATTTTTCGAGTCCACTGGAGTCGATATCTCTTCGCAACCTGACATGCCAAAGTGTTCGAGCATATCGCGAATGTATCCCGATTGTTTGACGGAGATCTCCTCCTGTTTCACGGAGATCTCCATCGCGAGATAATGTTATTTCAAATCTGCTGCGAAAATATTTTTCAAATCTCTTGATGTGACTTTTGTCCCTGCGTCCATAATATCGTCTACACGGCGACTATCATCCCATTTGATCCAACTCCTTTCGTGTAGACGCAGGAGTCGGCCGGTGACTTTTTAGCTCCGAATTTTAAGAGTTAGTTCATTGTTGATGCGAGCGTTCCAGTAACGTCCTGCTTGATGCAGTCCATGTAGAACTCTTCTCAACATGCACACTTTGTTCCCTTGAAGGAATTCGCGGAGTATTCTCTTGACTCTTTTCCCGATGATATTGTCAATAGGTGAAACTTTTGCGATCTCTCGTAATACTTCGATGGCGAAGTTCCATGATGGGATTTACATATAGACTTTTCTTCCAATTTCCCGTTCAGATGCTGCAGTAACATCAAAGTGTATTTCATACTCTGCTGCCAAGATGGATCAGATTGACTCCAAATATGTAACTGGAGCAAATGATTCCTTGAAGTCTATTCCGGGCCTCTGATCAAAACTGCGTGCAACGAAACGTGCCTTTCTGCTCGATTGTTTCGTTTTGCTTATATTTGTTACACAGAATAATTTGACTGCCGATTATCTTTCGGTCCGTAGGTCTGTTCACCACGGTCCAAGTGTCGTTCTTAAGCACGTTTCTAATTTTTTCACGATTGTCTCCAGCCAACCCTCGGGGACCACTCATTGCCTTGCTGAACGGCATTTTGTTGATGAAAGATTGCTCTTCGACTGAATTCGCCGCATCCATCATTTGATATTCTTTCCTTGACCTTCCTCGTGCACCAGAACGTACCAGTTTCGGTCTGCCTTGACCTCATCGTTGTTGACCCTGATCATGCATGCTTACATGCTCTTCGCGTTCGCTGTCACTCTGATACGAATCGACGACTGCATCGTCCTGATCTGCGCCCTTCCGGACTTGTGTCACACCGCAAGTGGATCGAAAATTACCTCGTCTTTCTGCACTTTGTCGTTCTTGTCTCCATGCTCGACTAGTATGTCTCCATGCTCGACTAGTATATAATCCCTACGGCTTTGCCTCAGATTTGCACGTTGTAACATCGACGAATTTTATGTCTTTAGCGATATCGACTCTTTTCTCTGTTGGTAATCAAATGCGGTAGCCCTTCGACTCGTCGGAACCGATCAGGATTCCCTTCATGAAGCGAGGGCCTTTCTGCCAAACTATTAATAAAACATTTTTTTAAATAACTTATTTTTATATATTAAACATTAAATTTTTCATTATTAATTTTCCATTTTCCATTTTTCATTTTTCATTATAATATATTATATATGTTCCATATAAATCTTAAAAAAAAACGCACCTTAAAAATAGTATTTCATAAGTAATGTGAAAAATTATTGTTAAGACTATTATATTATATATTTTCCATTACTTATTGTCACAATTGTAAGCGGTTGAGACAGAGAGAAATGTGGGCTGATTGCTTTTTTGGAGTGCGGAGGAGTAGTGTATGTATGGCTGCGATCGAGAAAGATTGGAGGAAAGAATGAAAAGTTTTTTGAGTTTTGAGTGAGAGTCAGTAGAGTAATTTTTTACCTTACAATTTCAGAAGTGGAATTGGATCGCACGACGAAATTATTTCTGTAAAGTCTGAAAAGTCGTAATGGATCTGCACAAGTGTAAGGTTGTTCAGCTGAAGGAATTGTTAAAGAAACGGCAGCTATCGACAGCGGATAGTAAGACGGAATTGGTTATTGAGTTGTAAGAAGCAGACCCAAATAATGATTGGAGCAAATTAGTAATTTGAAATTAATAATTTAGTGCAAAGCGGAAGCGAAGTGGAAGATCGAATATTGCCAAGAGAGCAGTTAATAGATGGCCATATTGGGGAATATGTTCCCTTGCGAGATTGTGCAAATAGCCGCCATAATGGGGAGTATGCTGCGCGTGAAGATCGGCGTGTAGATAATGACAGGGAACTTGCGTCGATAAGAGAAGGGCAAGAAAGAAATTATCATCAAAGAGAACGTGCGTCGGTAATTGATAGACACGCACGCTACGACCATGAACTGCCGGAAGAAACTATACGTGAAATAGAATTGTTGCGCCGTGAGCAAGCATTGATGGTAAGAGAGATGCAAATGTTGAAAAAGGAAAATCAAATGTTACGTGGCGTTACATCTATCACAAAACAATAAAAGCTCAGGAATAGGGATGCCATTAAAACACAGTGTCTCGGCTATAAATGAACTGCTAAATAACTTCAATGGAACGGAAGATCTGTTCACAAATTGGGAAGTGTAAGCCTGATTATTAATTACAAATTACAACATATCGTTTAGATAACAATAGTACAAAGATTCTTATTGGAACACATCTTAAGGGTAAGGCTCTCGAATGGTTTCATTCCCGGCCTGAGCATGTTGAATTGAGTGCAAATAAAATATTATTGGAAATGCGTAAAATATTTGATCACCGCCAAAGTAAACTTAAGCTACGCAGACAATTTGAAGAAAGAAGATGGAAATACGATGAAGCCTTTATCATGCATATTATCATAAGAAGATTATACTTGCCTTCTCGCATTCCCTAGATGAGAAAGAAAGACTGGATATTATTGAGGGTATCTAGTGTTCAGTTGCGTAACCAAGCTAAGCTTCAACATTTTAAATCGGAAGTCGAGTTGTTAGCAGCGTTTGAAAGTATTAGCCTAGCTAAAGAAAAAGCTTCAACAGAACGAGAACACAAAGGAAGATATAGAGAGCAAAAGGACACGCAATCACATCTAAGAACATCAGAAAGAAGAGGTACATTGAAGGAATCAAGTGTGTCACAATCTAAAATCCGATGCTATAATTGTAGCACATATGGAAATTTAGCTAAGGATTGTAACCCAAACGAAAAAGAGATACCTGTTTCAAATGTGGAGAAAAAGGGCACATGATAAGTGAATGCATCAGAGCAATACTGTGCCAATTAATCAGATATCTGTATCCGGAAGTGATAGTGAGTGTCATAGAGTAGTCAATTTAAAAATAGGTGATTGTTATGCGAATTATTAAATTAAGATAGATGCTTTAATTGATATCGATAGCCCGATAAGTTTACTAAAAGAATGGTTTATTCCTAACTATTTTGTTAAAAAAATTAGTGATTCAAATAAATTTTATGGAATTAATGGTAGTCGATTAAAAGTAGCAGGGATTGCTACGATTGATCGTTCAGTATGATCAAGTCAGTGAACTCGCAGTACCTGTGTACATAGTTGCTAACAATACTATGATGTCTTCTATGATAATCGGTCGTAATATCTGAAAAGGACTAACTTAAGCTTAACTACTACAGAAGAAAAGGTAATAAATCATGAAGTTGATGAAATTTTAAATATTAATGTGGCTAATCCAGAGAACATTATGACGTCTTAAAGACGTCTAAAAGACGTCTTAAATATTATAAGATGTCTTATTAAATTATAAAAAAGACATCTTTAAGATGTCTTTAAGACATCTTATGATCGATTTAAGACATCTTTGGGAAGTCTTAAAGAATTATTTCTCAATAAATGACATTTTTTAGACGTCTTTCATTTTTGGGATATTCTATAATGGCATAAAAATTAATTATTGAAAAATATTGTCAAGAGTAGTAAAAGTATTGGCAAAAGAAGAATACGAATGCGGAATTACTTAATAAATTGATACATTGTTGATCTAATAGTTACACAACTTTGATTTATCTATTGTAATCAGAAATCAATTTTGTCATTAGAAATGTTGTGTAGATATTAAATTTATTGATATACCGATTTATTAAGTAATTCCAGCTTCTGTCTCGTATTCTTCCTCTTATCAATATGTTTCCGAAGAGCTTCTTAATTGCTCTTGTCTAATTGTTCTTAATATTAAGTGTACAAAAAAGTTCCTAGATTTCATACAACCGAAATAACAATTTAAATTTTATCTTCCCACCCTTTTGCGGTTTTAAAGCGTTGACATTTAGCCTTCTAAAATGCCATACGATTTGGCGTTTGATGTACATAACCTCAAAAATCAGTAGTGTTCACGATGGCAATAACAAAAGAGCATATTCGATTTTTCATCCACTTCGCGTTTCATCTGAAGAAAAATGCTGAAGCCACTGCAATGATTTATGTTGCATATGGAGAGAATGCTGTAAGTCATACTACATGTAAAAGATGGTATCAAAAATTTCGCCAAGGAGATTTCAATCTTGAAGATGAACAGCGTGCTGGACGCCTTCAAAAGAAACGGACGAATTACAAATACTGCTGGATATAAACTCTGCGCAAACTGAAAAGGAGCTTGCAGAACAGCTTGGCAGCAAATCATTTCCGTACGTTTACATACGATAGGAAAGGTTCAGAAGGAAGGCAAATGGGTTCCGCATGAATTGTCCGAAGACAACAAAAATCGTCGGCGTGACACTGCACTCACTTTGCTTTCAAAGTTCCGGAAAAAAGATTTTCTGCACAAAATCATTACAGGCGATGAAAAGTGGATTCTTTATGATAACCCTAAACGTAGAAAATCATGGCCCTGGTCAACCTTCGATGCCAAAACCCAATATCCACGCCAAGAAAGTTTCACTCTGTATCTGGTGGGATTGGAAAGGTGTGTTGTATTACGAGTTGTTACAACCGGGTGAAACAATCACGCTACAATTGACCAATTTGAGCGATGCATTAGAAGAAAAGAGGCCATTTACTGACCGAGGACGTCGTAAAGTGATCTTGCTTCATGACAATACTCGACCACATGTTGCGACCACATGTTGTCGGCACAAGTCATCATTTCAAGTTATCATTTGTCCAAGTTATCAATTGTTAACAAGTTATCATTTTGTCCTTATTAATCATTGAAAGCCAAGAAAGATAGAACGATACTTGTGTCGACTTGTGTCACTAAATGGAAAGCACCAAATTCCTGGGGTCGTACCTCTTATTTTCGCGAATTTATTGAAGGATTTGCAAATCTTTATATGATTTATTGAAAAAGGATGCTATTTCTAAGCTTTTAGAGAATGAATTAAATGCTTTTGAAACCTGAAAATCTAAATTAGTCGACCCCGATATTGAGAATTTATAATCCTCATAATCCAATAGAATTGCATTGTAATGCTAGCTCTTATGGGTTTGGCGTTGTGCTATTGCAACGTAAGTCGGATCACAAATTGCATCCCATATTTTATTTTTCTAAAAGAACTACGCCGATTGAGAGCAAGTATCAGTAATTTCGAACTTGAAACATTGGCAATAGTGTATGCATTAAAATGGTTCCGTATTTATCTATAACTTTTAAAATAGTTACAGATTGCAATGCTCTCAAATTAACCTTACAGAAAAGGAATATCAATCCTCGGTTTGCCCGATGGGCCTTGGTGTTGCAGAACTTTGATTATTCTTTAAAGCATAGACCAAGGCATTAAATGAAATATGCCGACGCTCTCAATAGAGCTTTTAACGTTTGCATTGTAGAAGATAATGCTTTGAATATAATGTGTCTATTTGCCAAGCTCGGGATGAAAATATTACTGGATTAATGAAAGAATTAGAGAAAACAGAAAGTTTATTCTTTACAATGCGAAATAGATTGATTTATCGCAAAAAGAATAATGATTTATTTTTCTTCGTTCCACGACAGATGCAGAAAAATGTTTTGTTCAAGTACCATGACCAAATGGGTCATTAGGAGTGAAAAAAACTGTAGATATAATCTCCAAGAATTATTGGTTTCTTAATTTAAAGTCAAAAATCAAGGAGCATATTTCTAATTGCTTGAAATGTATTTAGCATACTCACTATCATCGGGAAAAACTGAAGATATATTGCATCCGATATCTAAAGGAAGCACCTCCCGTGGACGTGTTATACATTGATCATTTAGGATCTATCAATAAACAGTGTCCCAGTAAAAAATATGTTTTTCTGATTGTGAATGCGTTCACAAAATTTATCAAATTATATGCCACGAAAACTACCTCAAGCAAAGAAGTCATCAAAGCATTGTCCGATTATTTTTATCATTATAACAACTCTCGGGTTATTATTTCAGATGCCTGTTTCATGTCGCAAGAATTTAAAAAATTTATGGACGCACAATCTATGAAACACATATTGATAGCTACCGGTTCTCCACAAAGTAATGGACAGGCAGAGCGAGTAAATCGTATAATAATTCCAATGTTAGTTTCCAAGTAAATTCGTCGATAAAGGGAAAGGTCAATTTTGGTACAAGATGTTATCGCAGATTGAGCACGCTTTGAATACACAATAAATAAAAGCACTGAGGAAACTCCTAGTCAATTATTGTTTGGGATAGATCAACGTTGCTCAATGAATAATGAAATGAAAGAGTACTTAAATATATAAATTAATATTAAAAATAGAGACTTAATAGATCTAAAAGCTAAGTTGTCAGAGAAAAGCGTCTTGTCAGCATATAATGTAAGTTACTTCAAAAAAGCATAAGAAACCAACAGCAAAGAAGTTGACTATGTTTTAATACGTAACTATAATAATATCGCTGGCTCGTCTAAAAAGTTAGTGCCCCAGTTTAAAGGACTCTGTATCGTTGAAATGATAGATATGTAATCATTGCGAAATGATAGATATGTAACCTCAGACATTGCGGGTTTTCAGAACACTCAAAAGAAATATCAAGGTGTTTGGGAAGCCAGAAACTTGCGAAAATGGATCAAAGAAGATACTACTGACAATGATTAGCTACTATCAGAAGTTAATTCTATTTTTTCTGCTTATAATTACTTATTTTTCCATATACATTTTTTATAGTTTATAAATTTTCTTATGTATTTCATCTATAGTATACGTTCTTAAATGTATTCCTTATATATATATATATATATATATATATATATATATATATATATATATATATATATTAAATTTAGAAAAAAGATCGAGGACGATCTTTAGTCAGGATAAACGAATGGAGAGAGAGAGAGAGAGAGAGAGAGAGAGAGAGAGAAAGAGAGAGAATAGGCTGATGTTGCTTTGTTTTTTGGAGAAGCGCGGAGAAGTAGTGTATGTATGGCTGCGATCAAGAAAGGTTGGAGGAAAGAATAAAGAGTTTTTTGAATTACATGAAAGTCAGTAGAGTGATTTTTCACTTTACACAATGTTATAAGAAACACATATAATACATTAATAATGGAAAATTTAATGTTTAATACATGAAAATAAGTTATTTAAAAAAATGTTTTATTAATAGTTTGGCGAAAGGATCATACTCAGCATTTCTGAAACGGGAACACTCCTGAGGCCACAGTGATCGGCGGGTTGACCATCGAGCCTCAAGTGGTAGTGGGGAGACAAGCGTCGGTCTCAGAAATGGGCTCGAAACATGCATTTCAATGCACTGTTTTAAACCTGTTGACGAGCTTTTGTTGCGAATGTAGAGAAGGAGGAGGAGAAGAAGGAGGAGAAGGAGAAGGAGGAGAAGGAAGAGAAGGAGAAGGGGGGAGGGGGGAAGGAGGATGATAATAAAATATATATCAATGTAGATTATATACTGGATGGCGTATAAGCTAAACCACCGAAAGTAGCAATATATAATAATTGAAATGTGCCTTTTGAGTTACAAATATTAAATAACTTTAGTTTCGACATTAGGAAAATATATAGTAACTTCGTCGAATTCAAAACCAGAAAAAGTTAAACTCTGCGAAGTATTTAACACTTCATCGCATCAGTAGGTTTCATATATTATACACAAAGATAAAGAAATATGAAGAATTGTTTTCCATTGTAAATTAATTATAATATATATTATAATATATTACATTATTATATTCATATATCTGTTTTATAATTTTAGAAGGATATATAAAAATTAATATAAGCAGTATATATTGTTGCGGCCGTGCGGTATTCCGTTCGACGCTGCTAAAAAAATAATCAATATCAATCGATAAGAGTTTGAATAGAGGATCGGCCCTTGGCAACGCGTCGTTCTCCGACTGTTTTACAGATTTGACGGCCAGATTCCGCGGTGGCCGGACGCGTTTCTGTACCATTGTACCATTGTGTGGTTAATAAAGAGCGAGTTTTTCCTAAAACAGTGTTCTTCCTTTCCGAAAGAGCTCTGCCGAGTATCGCGATCACGGGAAGTAACGCCGCGAACGCGACAATTTTGGGGACTCGTCCGGGATCGAATTTTTCGATTCGTGTATGTGTGTGTGTGAGAGAGAGATAATGGCGGAGCGACAAACAGAAGAGACGGGGACTGGACAGGAAGAGGCGAAAGGTCGGAGAGTGATCTCTGCGAGAAAAAGGGCCTGTACTCGAGCGGAAGGGCCGGAGGCGTCTCCGAATTTGGAGGAGATTCTTCGCTTAACGCTGGAGGAACTTCGCTCTCTGAGGGAGGAGCGCGCTCATCGAGAGACGGAAACATTTTCAATGCCCGGTCCGCAGGAAGAGATTTCGCAACGTCCGATATCAAGCCAGTCATTTCCTTTTTCAAATTTTAGTTTCGACTTGAAACTTAAGCCCGATACTTATGACGGTAGTGTTCCGTTGCGCGAATATCTTACGCAGTTTAATTTAATTGCGCGGGTGAATAATTTGGGAAACGCGGAGAAGGCTGTCGTATTAGCGTCATGTCTCCGAGGAAAAGCGCGTGCGATTTTGGAAGGGGGCCCAGTTTTCCAATTTTGACATTACTTTTATTTCTTATTAATTGTTTTGAGTTACTGTGTTCTGTTTTATCTTTCTTTAAGCTTCCTTCCGTCGTGAGAAGCGTCGTGAGGAGATCCTCGAGCCTGAGCACCAAGCAAGATCTTCAAGCTCGTGCTTCGAACTGAAAAGAAGTCTGCCTCGCCCCCGGTTTTCCGAGTCGTGGTTTTTCCGGGGGACGATAGGCGAATGCCGAGGCAGGGGCTTAGTGTGTCTTTTAGAAAGACGTAAGGGTCCACGACGATTATCCCCACTTTGCTCGAAAAATGGAAGAGAGAAGTGCGCAAAGCTCAAGACGAAGAGTCAAGAGTGAAACGCGCGAAAATTTCAAGAACAAGATTCTTCTGAAAAGTAGAGAAGACTGGAATTGGAAGTAGCGGCGCCCGGTAACCTGAGGCAGCAGCCCAGGGTAGGGCAGGAAGTCGCCAGAAGCCCAGAAGTCTTTTCCAAGAGAAAGTTCTTGAAAGAGAAAGAATTGTCGGGACGACAATTTTATGAAGAGGGGGGCAGTGTTGCGGCCGTGCGGTATTCCGTTCGGCGCTGCTAAAAAAATAATCAATATCAATCGATAAGAGTTTGAATAGAGGATCGGCCCTTGGCAACGCGTCGTTCTCCGACTGTTTTACAGATTTGACGGCCACATTCCGCGGTGGCCAGACGCGTTTCTGTATCGTTGGTTTAATAAAGAGCGAGTTTTTCCTAAAACAGTGTTCTTCCTTTCCGAAAGCGCTTCGCCGAGTATCGCGATCACGGGAAGTAACGCCGCGAACGCGACAATATAATAACAAGTTGAATAAAGTTATTAGATGTGGATCATTGTTAGACGGTACTTATAAATTAGAAGTGTACGTTATTAATTTTTCAGAAGAAGATTATTATGAAATGGATGTCCGAAAGTGTGATAAAATAGAAATAATCGGAATGATGAGCAATACAGGTATAGTGTACCTACATAAACTTTCTTGAAAAAAAATTTAATAACGAGCATCATTATTTTTTTAAATGAAATAAGATTTTTTTTTATAATATGATTCCTCTAATTATTTTACATTAAAGTATTAAAATAAAATTAAAATGTCTCTATCTCCGCGTCGATCGGTTTTGCAGGATAGCGTCGATCGGATATGGTCAGGATTCGGTACGAAAAATAAAATATCGTGTTTCTTTATATATCTAGGTTTATATTTACAATGCCGACTGGCTGTGGTTTTTGTATGTACAGTATTTACATGTACCTTTCGGTATTTCGCCGTTGGTACGGCGAAAAGACGCGCGGTTTCTAAGTATTATATACTCGCTCGGCTCGCGGTCGGTTCTCCGAATTCGGCGCGTTCCTTGATAGGCGCGGCGCGGGCACGACGGTGCGCGGGGATTTCGGCCGTCTTGTTTTGACGGATCAGCTGTGTGTAGTGCTATGACGTTTCGAACGCAGGAAGCTCCCTGCTTCTCGATCGTCAGAGGAAGATGTGCACAAGGGCTTTCTTTATGGAGCCCAGGTTGAGAAGCTCCTCAACCTGTGAATACTTGTGCGCTGGTGGATTTAGAGGAGCGATCGGCCAGAAGCTCCTGGCACGATAGGTAGCACCTTAGATCGTTTTTGGAGATGACTGGGAATTATCGAGAGCAGTATCGGACTGGTTACTGTCTCGCCGGAGATAGGTCTTGATTATCTCCCGGAATCGCCTAATATATCCGAGCCGGCCATCGGTCGGGAGTCGTCGAGTACGGGTCGGCCGAACTCGGGTCGGGGTAGTTCCAGGGGATGTCTTCGTCGGAATTCCCGCGATAATTCGCCGAACGCGCTCGGGAATTCCGCGAGGATGTTCAGTAGCGCGGTCGGTAGCGGGGCCGGCGGCGGTGGCCTTTTACTGTGTGCCTGTTGTTCCACGCGGCGCGCACGTGAAGCCGCGTGATCTTCGGTTTGCCGCGTCCGCTATTCAACGGGCTTTTCGTGACGGTGGGATCGCGGAAGGATCGCCGTGTCGGCGCCCCGACGGTTGATCGGTCGGGGACGTTTTCACATTATTAATAATTGAGGGGGGGTGATTCGGGTGTCGTTATAAAATAATAAAGAAATCAATATTTAAAAAAATATTTTATACTTTTTTTTATTATATTTTGATATTATATAAAATATCATGTAAAATATTTAGTTTTTTACAATTTTATCTTAATTCTTTTATAAACAAAATAATAAAATAAATTAATTAGAATAAAGAAAAACATATTATGTTTTTTTTTCCAAAAAAATATATAATTGCATATATAAAAACAATTATATATTCTTTATATCAATTGATGCACTAATAAATAAATTATACATAAAATAGTTACTACGGTGCATTACTTTATAAAATAAATAATAAACTTATACAGTTACATTATCCTATGAATGTGTTACATGTAAATATATTTATAATGTTATATAATAATCTATTTTTATTAATTTTACAATAGAACCAGCATACTTAATAGTCAATTCGATAAAGGACATTTGTAAAATAGATGAGCATATGACACTACCCAATTTATTAAAGGGTGCAAAAACCCCTTTAAAAAGAAAAAGTGAAGATAAAGAAAATTTATTAGAAGTAAATGTATGTATATATATATATATATATATATATATATATATATATATACATACATACATTTACTTCTGATAAATTTTTTTTATCTTCACTTTTTATATACATATATATATACGGACCTGAACGCACGATAATGGACAACCCGACTGGACATTTTTAAATGTTTTCTATTTGAAAACTATTGTATGCTCCACATTTTAGTATTAGAATTTTCGTTTCTAAATGCCAGGAATCTGCCATTAGCAGGTGGTGCATTAGGTCTGGAACACCCTGTATATATATATATATATATTTAAAGAATAAAAAAATATATGAATTATATATGAATTATTTTCTTACAGATTCAAGAGAAGAGAATTTTAATGAAATAAATCTTTTCAATATAACCAATTTTCTTTAAGTTCATACTTATTATATAAAAATTATAAATTTTTAAAATATTGTTTAATGTTTATAAATAACAAATGGTTAATATTTTCTTTAATAAAAGATATTAAATTTATTTTAAAAGAATAAATTAAGTTAAAACGTCTCTAACTCAGGTAAGTTGTGTTTCGCGGGATAGCGTCGGTTGGATATGGTTAGGATTGTTGAAGAGAAATAAAATATCGAGAACCTCTTTATCTTATATATCAAGGTCTATATTTACAGTTTTACTGACTGAGTTTTTTGGTATGTACAATATTTACAAGTAGTTGTCCGGAATTTCGTCTTTGGTTCTGTGAAAAGCGGCGCGGGTTCCGGAAATCGTACAATCGATTCGGCTCGCAGTCGGTTCCGTGAATTAGGCGCGGCACGGGCGCGACGGTGCAAGGGGTCTTCGACGTGCTTGTTATGACGGATCAGCTGTTTCGTCGTCCGTACGGTCTGTCTGAGATTTTTGTGCTGTGGTCTTTAGAATGCAGGAAGCTCTCTGCTTCTTGACCGTCAGCGGTGGAAGATGCGTACAAGGGCTTACTTTTAGAGCCCAGATTGAGAAGCTCCTTAATCTGTGGTAAAGCTTGTGCGCTATGGATGAAAGGAGTGATCGGCCAGAAGCTCCTGACGCGATAGAAAGCACCCTAGATTGCTTCGTGTTGGACAGGACTGGAAGTATCGAGAGCAGTACTGGACATCTTACTGTCTCGCCGGTGATAGGTCTCGATCATTCACCGGAGTCGCTTAATATACCCGACTCGGCCGTCGGTCGGGAATAGTCGGGTATGGGTCGGCCGAACTCGGGTCGGGGTAGTTCCGGGGGATGCTCTTGCCGGAATATTCGCGATAATTCGCCGAACGCGCTCGATTATTTCGCAAAGATGTTCGGTGGCGCGGTCGGTAGCGGGGCCGGCGGCGGTGGCCTAACCGGTGCGTGTTTATCCACGCTCTGCGCACGTGAAGCCGTGTGATCTCCGTTTTGCTTCGTCCGATATTCGACGTGATTTTACGACGGTGGGATCGCGGAAGGATCATCGTGTCGATGCCCCGACGGTTGATCGATCGGGGACTCTTAATTATTATTAACATTGAGAGGGGTGAGTTGGGTATCGTTACATCACCCCCTCCTTTACGTGCCCGAATTTTGGGGCATACTCAATATATTCTGCGCCACGTGCGCAGGCGACCCTCGTGATCGAACCGCAGAACGTATTTCTCGTTACCGCGGCGGGCCCGATAGTTACGTCCGATGTATGCTGCGAAATACGATACCGAGAATTTGAGGCCCGGCGCTAGCTCGACCTCCACGGGTAGTGATCCGGCTGGTTCGAAAGAAACTTTTAGACCCTGGTCGTTGGTCGTTGCACGTCCGATGGTGATGGCGATTGTTGGCACCGGAGTGTTCTTGTTGCGGTCCGGAACGGTCGCTGTCTTGTGGGCCCTGGCGATTAATTCTCGTGGGGCTGTCACGTTTCCTGGCCGACGGCGCACCGGAGACGGTAGTGGCAGTGTCATCAACGCTAGAACTTTCTTGCGCTGCTGGACGTCAGACCGTTGAATGAGTTCCGACATGGGGCACTGTTCGTGGGGATTGACTGGTTCCGTGGAGTCTCGTCGTGCTTGCTGCCGCTGGTTCCGCTGGTCCTGCCGGGTTGTGTGCAAGCTTTGGAGGAGCGATTGCCTTTTCGGGGCCTTCCCCGCTTTCGGCCTGTTCGGTCGGTGCTTTCGAGCTGCTGCTCTTCGGCGTCAGGAGTCGGTCCCAGAGCTCGTCGAGTCCCGGTCTTGTGGGATCGTATCCGGGCAGATCGGCGCATTTCAATAGACGATCGATGTCCTCTAAGATATCCATGATTGTTATCGATTTCTCGACTGACTCGTCCCGCCGTTTTAGTCGGTTGTCTCGTCGCCTGGATCCTCCCTCTCCTGTGCTGATTCCCCCGTCGCACCGACGCGTCATCGTGATCGAGGGTGTCTTCATTGTTCTCCAGGGTTAGTTCGTCAACGCTCGGCTCGGGGACTCGCGTTCCGCGTGGGATGGTTTTAGGTCCTGCAGGTGCGTATGGCGGTACCACTTTCCCCGAGGATCTCGGAGATCAAAAATTATCGGGGAAATAGTTCTGCGCACCTCCAGGGGACCGGTAAATTTCGGCGCTAATTTCGCATTAAACGCAGTACTTTTGTTGGAGAGGGGATGGTTCCGATTCCATACCCACTCTCCTACTTTCGATCGCCAGGCACGGCGGCGCAAATCGAAATATTTTGCCTGCTTTTGAAATGCTCGCGCTAGATTGATTCGCACAAGTTCGTATGCGTCTTGCAAGCGGCGATATACGGTGCTAGGGTTGTCGGGTGCGGAGGAGCGACAGGTGATGATGGTACGGGGAGACTGGGTTTCGCAGCCATATATCAGGAATGCGGGCGTGTAACCTGTCGTTTCATGGACTGCCGAATTATATGCGAAACGCAGCTCGTTCAAATGCTCGTCCTAGCCTTTATGCTCGCGTTCCACATATTGCGAAATCATTGTTTTGATCGTACGATTCGTTCGTTCCGTCGGGTTACAATGCGGCGCGTAGGGGGGTGTGAACCGCTGTCCAACATCGAGAGCTCGTAAAAGACGCGTGACGGACGCGGAATGGAACTGTGTCCCGTTGTCGGAGAGGATTTCGTCGGGACACCCGTGTCGGTAAAAGATATTTTCGGCTAGGCTTTACGCGATCGCTTTGCCGGTGGCTTTTCGCAGAGGGCACATTTCCACCCATTTTGAAAACCGGTCCTGTATGTTTAACAGCCACGTATATCTGCGATTCGAGCGTGACAGTGGTCCCACCAAGTCTAACCTGCTGCCATGGTTGATTTACCGCGGTGGCGTGCATCATTCCCGGAGGTTTACCCTGTTCTACCTTGTAGGCTTGACAGCTCTCGCAATTTCGAACAAAGCGCGCGATGTCGCGGAATATTCCGGGCCAGTAGAATTCTCGGGCGGCCCGTGCGATGGTTTTCCGAGATGTCCGGCGGTAGGTTCTTCGTGCACGCGCCTCATCACCCCGGTGCGTTCCTGGGAGGGGACGCATTGCTTCCATTGTTCCTGGGGCGGGGTCTTGTGGAAATTTAAGTCGTGAAGTACGTGATGGGACAGTCGTTTTTGCCGAATGCAATAATCTAGTAGTTCGTGGGGATTGACGTGAATTTTTTCCCATATCCGGTCGTACCAGGAGCACCGCGCCGGTTGGATCGCGGCGCGGTTGTTTGCCAAGGAAGTGCATCCGCCACGCGGTTGAGAGTTCCCTTTAGGTAATGGATATTAAATTGGTACTGCTGCAATTCAAACGTCCAGCGTCCCAGTCTCCCTGTCGGTGATTCTAGGCCTTGTAGGCATTTCAGCGATTGATGGTCCGTTACCGTGAATTGATATCCTTCGAGATATCCCCTCATTTTATTAATCCCTCAAACGACCGCGAGACACTCCAATTCCGTGGCGCTATAATTCTGCTCCGCGGCATTTAACATGCAACTGGCATAGGCAATTACACGCTCTCCTTCTGTAAAAAATTGCGTGAGTACTGCGCCCAACCCGGTCGTGCTGGCATCAATCTGCAGGAAAAATTGTCGGGAAAAATCCGGGCAGGCTAACACTGGCACGGTCGTTAGTCGATTTTTCAATGTTTCAAAGGCTTGTCTCTGGAGTTCTCCCCAGCGAGCATTCTTCTTTGTTAGTGCGGTGAGCGGGGCGGCGACTGTCGCGAAATCTTGTATAAATCGACGATACTATGAGGCAATTCCCATGAACTGTCGGACCTGTTTGACGTCGGGGATGGCCAATCTAGAATGGTCTTTGTTTTTTCGGAGTCTGTTTGGATGCCCTGTCGGCCCACGATGTGGCCGAGATATTTTAATTCGTCCACGCAGAATTGACATTTTTCCGGGTTAATCCGCAGACGGGCGGCGTTGGAAAACTTCGGCGAGGTGTTCGAGATGTTCGGGAAACGTACGACTCGCCACGATAATATCATCTAGATAAGCGAATGCGTAAGGTTCTAACTCTGGGCCGATCACGTGGTCCAATAGTCGCTGGAACGAGGTTAGTGCTGCATGCAGTCCGAATGGCATTACTTTAAATTGCATTAATCCCCGGCCCGGTACGGTAAATGCCGTCAGCGGTCGGCTTGCGGGAATCAGTGGTACCTGCCAGTAGCCGTTCCGTAAATCTAATGTCGACAAAAATTGTACCTCGCGTAATTTATCCAGAGTGGCCGTGATCTGTGGAAGTAGATACGCGTCTCGTTTCGGTGACTTCATTTAGACGTCGGAAGTCTATGCAGAACCGTGGTTTGCCGTCACGTTTTCGACAATTACTACCGGCGAACTCCATGCGCTTTTCAGATGGCTCAATCACCCCTTCGCGAAGCATGATGTCCACTTCATCGTCGATCACGCGCTGCATCGCCGGATTACGCAGCCGGTATCTTTGCTTGATTGGAAGCGTGCCTTTTTTCAGGCGGATATGGTGCCGCAGAAGTTCGGTCGGACCCCGAACCTCCGTGAATTTCCGCATTTCATTTTTTAAAAAGTGATGTAGCTTGATGCTTTCGGTTTCGCCGTGTTGTCTAGCGGCGGAGACGCGGGCTGGCGTGAGGTCTTTCCTCTTGCCGAATCACGGTGGCACAAGTTTTATATTCGATTTTCCCTACAGATCTATCCCGATGAGCATTTCGCTCTCTAACTCGAGTAAGATGTGGAAGCAGTGCTCAATGATTTGCCCTTCGATTCGTACTGGAAGCTTGACGGTGCCTGGTATCTCCACGGGTGAGCCGTCCGCAAGTTTGGCCTGGCTCGCGGTGTCATCAGGTACGAAACGGAGTTCCTGCATGCGACGTGCAGTATCCCGATTGATGAACGAAATTTCGGATCCGGTATCTACCAGCGATTATCGATTGATTGCAGATCTTGATTTGGAGATGCGATCGTGGCGTGAACGTTACTTGCAGGATTCGTTCACGTTTGTCCCAGCGGCTTTTCCTGCCGGTGAGTGACATTCTCGGGTGAATACTCCGTCCCGTCCGCATTGTGAGCAGAATTTACGCGGAGGGCACTGACAATTAAAGCGCATATGTCCGTGTTGTTTGCACCGCCAGCAGTGTTCGGCTCGGTTATATACGGCGGCGGTGATTGGTTTCGTGAGCGCAGGCGCGTCGTGTTTCGCGGTTGTCGTTGCCGTTTTCCGTTGCCGTAAGATATCTTCAAAATCCGCCGCCAGGTCTTGGAGTGTCTCGAGATCGGTAGCGTCTTGCCGGCGGATATACATCTTGTACTCGGGATGCATATTTTCGTATATTTGCTCCGCCTGTGTGGCCGTTGAAAACCCCCCGGCGCGACGCATCATGGTTTCTACTTCACTGGCGTACTTATGAAATTTTTCATCTGATTTTTGTGCACGACCGACGATATCTTTTAATAATTGATTGCAGTAACGGCGTGGACAATATTGCATTCGAAAGGCAAAATTGTTCCCACGTACTCCACTTGTGTCGCCGATTTCGGTATCACGAGAGCGATTTCCCTCTCAGCAGCTCTGGTAAACCGAGTATGAGATGCTGACCGTCGTATCCGTACGCGAGACTTAATTCTTCGATCCGTTCTAGAAAAGCTCACGGGTCCTTGCCATCGAAGTGGCAGCCCCACTTTCTAATTTGATTAATGTTTTCGCGATGGCTTGCCCTGAATCGTTCTCGGTCATTTTGAATACGGTCGTGGGGGTACGTCGAAAGATTTAGCCGCGCTGGCCGCGTTTTCCGCTTTTACAAGTTCTCGTAATCGTTGGCGCAAAATTTCTACTCTCCTCGGTTTCGGCGTGACGCGTAAGTTCGATCTCCAGCTCTTCTTTTTTAAGACGGTGCACTCAGTTAGTCGTCGGCATTTTTTCCGATATTTTATTTCTCTGTCACGGTCCCTGTTCGGGCGCCATAAAACGTCTCTAAATTGTGTTTCGCGGGATAGCGTCGGTCGGATATGGTCAGGATTGTTGAAGAGAAATAAAATATCGAGAGCCTTTTTATCTTATATATCAAGGTCTATATTTACAGTTTTACTGACTGAGTTTTTTGGTATGTACAATATTTACAAGTAGTTGTCCGGAATTTCGCCTTTGGTTCTGTGAAAAGCGGCGCGGGTTCCGGGAATCGTACAATCGATTCGGCTCGCGGTCGGTTCCATGAATTCGGCGCGTTCACGGTAAGCGCGGCGCGGGCGCGACGGTGCGAGGGGTCTTCGGCACGCTTGTTATGACGGATCAGCTGTTTCGTCATGCATACGGTCTGAGGTTTTTGTGCGGTGGTCTTTAGAATGTAGGAAGCTCCCTGCTTCTTGACCGTCAGCGGTGGAATGTGCGTACAAGGGTTTGCTTTTAGAGCCCAGATTGAGAAGCTCCTCAATCTGTGATAAAGCTTGTGCGCTGTGGATGAAAGGATCGGCCAGAAGCTCCTGGCGCGATAGGAAGCACCCTAGATCGCTTCATGTTGAACAGGACTGGAAGTATCGAGAGCAGTACTGGACGTCTTACTTTCTCGCCGGTGATAGGTCTCGATCATCCATCGGAGTCGCTTAATATACCCGAGTCGGCCGTCGGTCGGGAGTAGTTCCGGGGGATGCTCTCGCCGGAATATTCGCGATAATTCGCCGAACGCGCTCGATTATTTCGCGAAGATGTTCGGCGGCGCGGTCGGTAGCGGGGCCGGCGGTGGCTTAACCGGTGCGTGTTTATCCACGCTCTGCGCACGTGAAGCCGTGTGATCTCCGTTTTGCTTCGTCCGATATTCGACGTGATTTTACGACGGTGGGATCGTGGAAGGATCGCCTTGTCGATGCCCCGACGGTTGATCGGTCGGGGACTCTTAATATTATTATTAACATTGAGGGGGTGAGTCAGTGTCGTTACAAAATTAATTGGGGTTTATGATTATCATTAAAAATTATATTATCAGGCACATAATTGGTATTTTGTAGATTTTAAATAAATATAAGTTAATAAAGCTTAAAAATGCATAAGAACTGTTTTCGGATTTTAGCATTCGCATTTGTAGTTATCAATATAATTTAATAAAATAAATAATAATAATAATAATAAATTAATTTTATATTTTTATTTATTATTTTTATAATAATCATAATAAATTATGTAATTAAATGCATAAGAGCTGTTTTCGGATTTTCGCATTCACATTAACTATCAATATAATTTTTTTATTTGTACATTTCAAATTTTTGGATAAATATATAAATTATGAAGAGAATTATGAGAAGAGAAACAAGTGCGACATACAAGTGAGACATACAAAATATATATAAGACATCAAGAAAAAATGTATATAAGACATCTAAATCCTCTTTGCATCTATAGATATAAGCATTTTTAAATTTGATAGATTTTATTGCGATAAATATTAATATTAATATCGTTAATAAGTTCTTAAAATTTTTATATATGTATATTGTAATAAATATATTGCATATATATATATATATATATATATGAGACATGAATGTCTTATATCTACATATATTATATATATATATATATATATATATATATATAGATATATATATATTATATATAATATATATATATATATATAATATTTATATATCATATATATACTATATATATATATAATATATATATATAATATAATATATAATATATAATATATATATATATATATATATACATATACAGATAAATTCAAAATTTATATATGACTAATATTTATACATAATTAATACAAAAAAATGTTTCTATAATATTTATAAAACTTTAATTTAAAAATAAATATCAACAAATGCTCACAGTAAGGTTTCAAAAATGCATTAATAATTTTTATCGTAAATTTCTTCTCTACATTTTGAACAAATGCTTATTCCATTTATTGTTAGACACTCTCTGCTCGACATTGTTCTGCATTATCTTTAGCGCAGATAGTCTGATAGGTTGCCAAATAATTATCGTCCTAAAATTGTTTGTCGCAGTACCTGCATTCAGCATATTCCAATTTTTTGAAACATGAATCTTCTCGTGAGACGCCAACGTGATCGCACGTGAAAAATTAATTCCACAATATTTACATATGTACTTGCTGTTGTCTGCTAACTAAAAATAAAATATAACACAAAGTGTTGATCCTTTATAAAATAACATAAAGTGTTGATCCTTTATAAAAAACATATTAATAATAGACGTAAAAAAACATTTAATATTTATTTGAAACAATCTTGTAAATATCCAAAACGAAATCTTTTTAAATCAAATGATTACCTCGAGCACATAACTAACTTGTCTTTTTAAATCAAATGATTACCTCGAGCACATAACTAACCCGTCATGACACGAACTGTCATCAACTATCACCGCGAAACTTGCCGCGATCTCGATTGCCAACATCGAGCGACCAATCAGCAGCGCGAGAAAGCGACAACATAAACTTCAAGAGATGCGAATATCGATGTCATGCCTTTTTTTATAAAGGATTGTAAAAATTTTTTAACTTCTTTTAAAGAAAGATTTACTTTTATAAAAAATATGTATTTATTTGAAAAAAGGATTTCTTATATATTGTAACGAGTTTTGTAATTTGTAATATTATTTACTTAACTGAAACAAATTCTTTTGTTTAATAAATAAAATTTAATTTAATTTGACAAATAATTTTTTTATTAAATTAATATTTTTTACTTACAAAAATGAAATATTTTTAAAATAAGAACATAATTTTCTTACTAATATACAAAATTAATTGTTTTCTTGACTCAAATTACAGTCTTTTAAATTCAAATTTTTTTCTTTTAAATTCAAATTTTTTTCAAATTTTTTTTTTAAGTAAGGTAAATTTTTTTTCAGTTCTATATAAAAAATTATGCTTCTACTTTATTTCTGATCATGTATTATTTAATATCTACTTTTACAGCATATATATATTTATAATAAAATCATAATTGTTCAAAGAATCTCAAAATATATTCTATCATATCATTATTTAAAATTTGGGAAGTAAACACAACAAACTGATTTCTTGGTTAGTAGCACACATACGCAGATCGAGACATGCGAAATCCGCATTTCGGATGACTAATCCTGACTTAAAGCCAGGAAGTAAGTCAACTCACGTACATACACGCCATTCAGTGTGCGTACGTGTATGAATATGTAGATATTCACCAATCAGTGCAGTAAAATTTCGAATTCCGCTCTGCGCGGGCTTATGCAACTATTCTCAAGTTATTTATACCGAAATATGAAAATATATCTGTCGAGAGGAAGCGAGAACATAGCGCTCCGCAAACAACGATTTAATTACATTTGAATCTAATCATTGTTCAGACACGTTGTTTAGATGTATCAAATACGAACGAAATAAGAATAACGTTGCGAAAGAAACAATGGTAAAATGCGAGCGATTTTGAGAATTTAGAAATGCGAAATAGGAATTAATGAACGTACAATTAACCAGGTTAATGAACGAAGGCATGCGATACTTCCACGACGACACTTCCAAGGAGACGGGTTATTGACCGGGGCTGACTGACACTCAATTCTTCTCATCTGGGGCATTTACGAAATCCCCGCTGTTCCCTGCCTTCCTCATTAAAGTTCATCTGCCAACGATCAGTACGTTAATCTTATTCCGTGTGATGTAAGAAACGTAGAATGTTGATAATAACGAACAAAATTCGCTTAATGGATAGTATTTCGTTATTTTTAAAAAATTTTGCGAAGAAAAAAGCTAGATCATTCCGATTTGTATTTTTTATGTCTTTCCGACTTGTAATTTTTATAATCAAAGTTATTACATTTTTTTTCTTATTTATGTATGAAAATTTCATAATATAATTATATTGGCATTAATTGAGAATGGGATATCGATAAGAAAAGCTGCTAATGATTATGTCGGCTGCAAATTAGGGATATTCGCGGTTCGAAAAACGCCTTTAAGTAGAAAGGTGATATCACAAAAATTTACACATAAACTTCTGTTATAATAGTGATTAATGAGGCTCGATAACAATTTCGTCGAAATTACTATCGCTGATATCCTAACATCGCTATAATGTTGCGAAATATAAACTTTAATTGTCTGATGTGCCCGATGTGATTTATACACATGTTCTATTATCGCTGTGACGGCATGGTGAGGATTTTATTCACTTTTTAATCGGAATACAATCAAACCATTTTCGCACAAAATACTTAAAATAGTGGAAAATTCTTGTTTTCCGAGATTTTATATGTGTCTGATATTTTAAAAAATCAATTTGGCTTTTTCGGTTTCGCCTTATATAAGATCTTATGATCCTTACTGTACATTAAAATAGATCATCGTTTGATTATTATTAGTCAACGGTAAAAAAATGATCGCACTATAAATTATAGAAGAAGAATGTAAAAATGGAAAATAGGACAGAATGGAGAGATAATGAAAGTTTGCCTCGAGGTCGTATATTCGAATAGGCATGCGTACATCGTTATGAAGTTTCTCATACGATAAAGTTTCTTGACCGAGTTGCTCGCTATTTAATACTTTCTGGAACATTAAAAAAGCAGATATACTTTCCGCATACGCATCGAGCACTTTCGGTAGGGCGGAAAAAAGGTGCGCTATATACACGTAGAGCGTAATTTTTGAATTTCGAATAAAGCATTTAGGCAAATATATAGGGTGTCCATTTTTAATCAACGCACTTAAATTTCTCCGGAATCGTGCGAGATATCGAAATCATGTTTTTACGAGGTTGTATGATATAGAAGAGGACATATTTTGATGAAAAAAACGTTGACTTTGAGCGAAGGCAAAAGTCAAATAATTAAGGTCAACTTAGGAAGGTCCCAAATAGAAGGGTAGGTGTGTGTCACGGCGGGGCTCGACTACAAATCAGTCGAAAATTCATAATTATTATTTTTGTGAAAAATATCATCTCAGCCAGAAATTGAATTTGAATTCCCTGCTTACCGGGCAGGCATCTTATCCTTTGGACCACTGAGATACTCGTCGCAATAACGTGTTTAGAACAACACACTAAAGAATACAATGTCATATATACACACATACATATAATACACACACACACACACACACACACACACACACACACACACACACACACATATATATATATATATATATATTCTTGAAGTCTTACGACCGGTACTCCAGAAAGATGGTAGTCTTATTTTCTCAATGATGATAGATTTTATTCTGATCCTTAACAAGACTACACACCAATTGAAATAGTGGATATGTTGTTAATTTTAGGAGAATGATATGGTAATTTTACTACACACTGTCTCGCGATTGACATATTCTAATAGACGCCATCCAAATGACACATAATTCGGAATTGCATATTAAGACTTCGACACGTTCAAGTTCATATGAATCGATGAGAATCGAACGACATTACTGAACTCGTAGTTTTAGATATTGTTGCTGTACAACCCACAATAAGTATCCGTTAAATGAGTATTATGTATAATATTTCGCGATTAACTATTTCACGAATATTAAAAAGATATAAGTTTCACCCTTATCACATTAAAATATTGCAGGCATCAACATTAAATGATTTCGAAAAGACTTTACGATTTAATAACTGAACTCAACGCAAAATGCGGAAAAATAAATTTTTCTCATACGTATTGTTTTCCGATGACAATTTTTACTAATGTATGTCATGTAAATCGACATAATTTCATTATTGATCCTCATTAGTACGATACTGTACTACATTAAAGATGATGATTGATGAATGTTTGGTGCGGTATTGTGAATGGATACATCATTGGTCATTTAAAAAATTTTTTTAATTACATTTACATCCTTTTAATTACTTTTTAATTACATTTTAATCCTTACAAGCGCGATTTATAACAAGTTTTTGAAACAGAAATTGCTAGAACTTTAAGAATGTTAATCTTAAAACTCGATAGAAAATAAAGTTTCAGCAGGATAGAGCGCTTGCACATTATGATCACAGAGTTCAAAGTGAACCTGTTTCTAGAACGCTGGATTAGAAGAGATGGTCCTATTATCTGACCAGCTAGATCTTCAGACCTAATACCGTTAGATTTTTTTTTCTGAAGTTATCTTAAGGATACCGTATATCGAAAGACTGAATAATCCTGATGAGTTGAAAGCGCGAATTACAACGGTCTGTCAAAACATCTCATCAGAAACATTATCAAATGTATTGCAATCATTTAAACATCGTATTACTATTTACATTCGTTGTCAGAGACGGTTTAAATATGTTCATCCAAGGTCAAATAGCCAAATGCGATAAGTGATAAGCATTTGGCCATTTGATCTTGAAACGATCTTGAATCATATCGCGTTGAACTCGTAATGAATAGCACTACAAACGTAGGTGTTTAAAAAATTAAGTTGTCATTTTAACAAATTAAGTTGTCATTTTAACAAATCAAGTTGACCTTAATTTGACCTTTATGCCTTCACTCAACATTTTTTTTTTATCAAAATATGTTCCTTTCGATATCATACAACAATCATGAAAACATGATTTCGATATCTCGTATGATTCCAAAAAAATTCAAGTGCATTGATTAAAATGGGACATCCTGTATATGCGATATTTTTATTCCAAATTGAATAGCGGTGCGTTTTAGTCTCATTTTACTCGTAAACAAACCATAAAAGTACACCATGAATTAGCAAAGTATGATCTATTTATTGATCACGGTTATTACGGCCGAAAAAGGTGCGCCTCATAGTACTCAATATGCACGTGTAATTAAGAAAGGCTGCACCTAGCTCTCAATCGCACACTGTGCGGTGCCAAGCATGCGTCCCGAAAAAAAGGAACGGCATCAAAGAATAATGTGTATACATCATTGTTCTTGTAATGGTTGAGAGAACGGACAAGGGGGACTGATTCAAAATGTCAACGTCATTACGGATGCACAGATCCCAGTGCATAGTATTAACCTACTTTTGTTTAATTACAAAGGCAATCTTGGTAATTGGATCGGATTCAACGTCTCACTGCGTATTCGGCGTTATTGCGCCGAAATTACAAACTTAATTGCACACACATCGTATTTTTATTCTGGTCAACTCTACATTCGTTTTGTCGATCATCAGTAATGGTTGCATTTCTATAACATCATCTCTTCATGCTATATGTTTCTTTGCACCACGTTAATTAGTGATTCAGGGGGAAGATAATTCGCAAGCCTTTACCGAAGCGAAAAGTCACGTGCATTCGATCAGATTTCCATCATGTTTGTGACTTTCATGATTTAAATAGCGTACGCAACGAAAGTGACAAATGTGACGTAGATTCACGTCACGTTACCGGGGAAGGGAAGAGGAGGAGCAGGAGACAGATGCTACATGTTGTATAAAAAGAGACAAGAATTAAAAAAGTAAAAAGATAAGTGATAAAGGAAATGGACGATGCGGAAGAGATATTTTTTTCTTTGCGAGACTGTACCCAAGAAGCATTCGATATTGCACTCGAGAAATATTCGATACTGTATCCGAGAAACATTCGATATTGCATATGGACATAATTCCAGGATTGTTGAATTAACCGCACTCCTGCCGCAATTTGTATATTATCTCGCCGATACGAAGAGTTTTGTCTTTGTCTCTCTCTGCGCAACAACTATCAATTTCTGTACCAACTATTCTCTTATACCAATCAATACGTTGACACTCTCGTTATTCAAGCCTTCCGGTCATTTGTATAGACGATGACATATAAGGATTGTAGTTACGATTTCTTCTCAGAGAAGACGCAATAGCAAAAAACTCATGCTAGAAATTCTTTTCTTACAATCTATAAAAGGAAACGAGATCGTGCATACGTAAGGAAAGTTCATATAGGATTAAGAAGCAACGTGAGTCACGCAGTTCTTTTTTCTTCAAATATGTTTATGAAATTAATTGCATGTGTCGAAACATCCGATCTTTAACCGCAAACTCTGTGAGAACCTTAAATACCAATGCCTCATCTCTGAATGATAATGAGTGTCATCTGTTTCGAGATGACTACTGATGACGATTACTAAATAAATGAAAATATTTCGTCTCTCTTTTCTATATATCAAAGCAAAGATATATCATAATTTTAAAAATAAAAATTTGCACAAAATAAGATTCAATAAGCAAATAATCAATTCGTATTCTGACTTGATAAAGAAATTTGAATCTCTCATGGATGATAAGTGAAAAATATTAATCTGACAAATATTCGTATCATATCTGGCAAATGTTCGTATCAGTAAAACTTATTATGTGTATGAGACATGATGTAAATATTTCTTGCAGAACAGAAATCGTGAAATCGGTTCCAGATAACCAAGATAGCGATAAGATGATACCTGCGCTCAAACCATAGCAATAGGATATATTTTATTCCCGCATTTGTTCCTCGATGCATATCTTCCGTCGAGGCACCGATAATATAGTGATATAGACTATTGGTGTCGGGTAATAGAAACAACTGGATCACGTTTTTCGTTAATTTAAAATATTTATTCAATCGAAAAAGATAATCGTGCACATTGAGAGACGTTTTTAATTGTCTTATAATTTGTTCGACATAGCACGCATCACAATTGTTGCAGCAGATCTTGTATTTGCAAGAACTTGAATTTAATGATCACTATTCTATTAATAAATGATTATCTTCTTAACTTTATCTTTGATAATATTCATTCTAGATTAAAAATTTTATTTAAACGAGATGATAGATTAAGTATGCCAAATACAACAGTGCAATCACAAGGAACAAAATGATTCACTTTACCTTTTGTTCTAGAAATTGCGACCTAGAAACTCAAAAAAATTGCTAATGATTTCAATGCGAAACCCACGTTCTTTAGTATGAATAAGTTGAGAAACATAATCAAAGTTCATAGCGACACTCTACCAGCACATCCCAAAAGGAATGTAGTATACAAGATCTGCTACAATAATTGCGATACGTGCTATGTCGGATAATTAAAAACGAGACTGCATGAACACCAAAATCATATACGCAGAAATACAAATACACATTCAATCATTACCAAGCACAGATTAGACTACGACCACAAATTTAACTAGAACAGTGTGAAAGTATTGGACTGTGAATGAAATTTACAGAAAACGACTGATTTCAGAGATGCTTTTTATTAAAAGACAAAATAATAGCCTAAATTCACAGTCTGATACTGAATTCCTGAATCACAAATACGTTTCCGCCTTGAGCAAGCTGTAATCTCGGTTTTGCTTTGATTGCAAGCTGTTGAATTTAGAAGTCATTGCGCTCAGTTATTGCCTGGAGCTTAAGGCGTGCGGACGCACTGTGCGATGTGCTGCTCAGTGCGAACTGTGCCGTATTCCTGCACGTGCTTTCTCCGTTTTAGTATGAAATATGTTCATCTGATAATGAATAGCCTCTTGATGACTATTGTTTCGATTTTTTTAAAAATGACATATATGTACGGTCATAATAATTAGTAATTAACAATTTTATCTTCAGTGGACTTATCACATAAACACAGGATCTTATCCTTATTTTTATATTTACTGACGATGACTCAAATTTGAGTTGAAATGTCTATATTATATATTAAAGTGTGTAATAAAGAATGTTGATTGCGCACTGTGAACAATGCTGATTTTCATTTGCCTTAATTTTTACATTATCAAGAGACACGGGTGGTGTCTCGACGCCAAGTTCACGCGTAGCGAAGTTCACGTAGAACGGCGGCGAGATGCCCGTGGCTCTACTTACGCGAGACCTCGGAATGAACTTGGTCTACATTTTCATATCTCAGCAATGACTGCATCGATTAAGTTTTAACTACGCTTAATCGATAGCTGAGTATCAAATTATATCAGAAAAGTGTTTTTATTTTTTTTCTCCGCGTTCTACAAACTGAGATATCGCGACGCAATCGTGACGCAAAGTTCAAATTGGTAAATTTAAGAAACGTTCTAGTCGTCGTGACTGTCTTTTTTCTGACGCAAGAGACGCTAATGAACGTCTGTATGGCAGCTCTTGCAGCGCTCATTTTTTTTATTTGATATGTCTTTGATATGTCTTTGATATGTCTTTGACAGCTGTCTTTCATGTGAAGTTATACGTATTGATTAATAAAAAAGAAGGTATAACGTGTGTCACATATAATAGTAAATAATATTGTAAGTAATATTGTAATAATATATAATACATTGAAGAAATAGAAATAGAAATAGAAATAGAATTAGATTTTTACAAGAAATTAAATTATTAGATTTTTATTATATTATTATTGACAAATTAGATTTTTACAAAAAATTATTAACATTTATTAATAATTATTAACAAATTATTACATTAAACATATTAATAACATAAAACAACATAAATAATATGTTATATGTTATATGTTGTATGTTGTAATTATATGTTATGTTATATGTTATGTTATATGTTAACGGCATTTGAAACTGCAAAACAGTTAGTTCAGAAATATCTAGATAATGAATTGCAAAAATAACAAGATGCATCTCAAGATGATCCAGAAAATGCAATAGGTGTGCAAAATATAGAGGCGGGTGAAACCATGTAGGACTTTAAAGATCTTGGAGCTAAAATTAAAGAAGAGAATGTTTCTGAAATGATAATAAAATTAAACACGGATCAAAAGAGAGTATTTGATAGAGTTATTAGCACTATTAAATTAAATAAATCAGTATTACGATTATGTTAGCGGTGAAGGTGGTACTGGAAAAAGTTTTCTAATTAAAACTATTAAATGTTGGATAAAACAAAATCTTAATAAAGAAACTGCTGTAGCAACACCTACAGGTATTGCAACATTTAATATAGACGGTTTGACAATTTACAGATTGCTCCAATTATCTGTTGAACATGATCATACTCCTAAATATAAACAATTATCTGATCATTGAAAGTTAGTACGAGCGGATTTAAATGATGTTATACTTTTTTAATAGATGAAATATCAATAATATCTAATTTAATTTTAATGTATATACATCTTCGATCCGAAATATATGACACTATTGAATGTAATGATGGCTGGTTTGGTAAAAAACATATTCTTTTATTTGGAGATCTTCTTTAATTATCTCCTATACACGAAGATTTTGTTTTTGTTCATTTATTGAAAGAAAAAATTGATAAATATATTGGCACTTTAGGAACCATTAATTTGTGGACTACATTATTTGAATATGATGATTTAACAATTAATATGCGACAGCAAGGAGATATGGCTTATCGTGAATTGTTATCGCCTATTCGTATTGGTTTATTGACAAATTCAAATCACGAGATTCAAAATAGAAAAATATCTTTTACAAATACTTCTTTTAATTCAAGATTGGATGAAATATGTAATTTTATTATCACCAATTTACCAGTTGATACTATGTGTTTACTTCCTACTTGTCATATGTGTGATATTTTAAACACTGCAATGTTGAATCGTATTAATTCAAAAGAAATATTATTAATTGCTGAAGACACGATAAATTGTATTCCATACATAAAAAAGAAAGTATTGAAAGGATTATTGAAAAATGATGAAGATGATACTAGAACAGCTGGACTTTCGAAACAAATTATTATTAAGATTGGAGCAAAAGTAATGATAAGACGTAATGTTGATGCTAGTTTGATAAATGGTACAATCGCGAAAGTAATATCAATTGTTCAAGATATAAATACTGAATATGTAGAAAAGATCAAACTTTTATTACCTACAGGTTCAGAATATCTTGATTGAAAGAGTCAGCGTTAAATTTCAAGTGATGGATAAAGCTTACGTTATCAGAAAACAATTTCCATTATCATTAAGTTATGGAATCACTATTCATAAAAGCCAAGAATTAAGTTTACAAAATGCTATTATGGACATTGATAATTCTGTATTTAATGCAGGACAAGGTTATGTTGCTTTATCACGAGTAACATCTAGAAAAGATTTGTATTTAATTACGATCCCTCATCTATAATCTCTCATCTATAAAAGCTAGTGAAGATGCAATTATTGAATATAATCGATTAAAACAAACGTATAAATCAGAAGCGAAATTGATTATTATTTCAAAAAAAAAATATAAAATAAAAGATACTTTATGGACATTACCAAAAGTTATTTCTTCTGTTCAAGAATCACATGAAACGGTTCAAAAAAATACTGTTTGGGTAATACATTCCAAAATAAGAATAAAGTTTCATCTTATGCAAATGCAGTTTTGCAATGTCTTTTACATTTAAATGTTATTAGAAAACAAATTTTTGAGTGTGATATTAAATATTTTATTAAATGTAAATTAAATGTTTTAGGTATATTAATGACTCGATATGAAAACGGAATATCTAATTTAAATACATTTATGACAAGATTTAGGAGGTAATTTTTTTAGCTGTATAAAACAAGATGCATCTGAATTTCTCATAGCTATCTGTGAAAAATGATTATATAAAAAATCTAGTTAAACATCAAATACGTTCCACTATACGGTGCAAAACTTGTGATAATACAATTGTTATTACTAATGATAATATTCTTATTTCAATTCCCATTACTAATTTAAAGAAAGACAGTTACGATCATAATGATTTATTAAATATTACTTTTTCGAGGTGGTATCACTCTCATGACCTATGTAAAAATTGTACAAGGAAAGATTTTTATAATATTTAAAAAAGAATTAACATTAACACGAGAAATACTTATCATTTATTTACAATTATTTTCGGAATAAAATGGTAAATTAATAAAAATAGATCAATTTAATTTGCGTGCAGTACCAACAACTACAATATCATTAGGGGGACAATTTTATAAGGTAATGAATGCCATTTTTCATCATGGATCATCTATTGAAGATAGTCATTATATAAGTATATATAGAGATGAAACGTCTAATGGATGGATAAACATTGATGATGCGCAAATTAACAAGAAAAAAATGACCTAGGAGCAAAAAATGTATTATATATATATTTTTTAAAAAAGATTATTAAAAAATAATGACTGAATACTGATTGTTTTTTCTAGTATATATAAAGTAAAAAAATGTTTCAAATATGCTAAATAATAAATACTATTTGTTACTAAAAAAATGAGTGATATCCTAATAAAATTACCTTTTAAAAAAGGTAAAAAATAACGCCAAGTTTTCTGAATCATCTTGAGATGCATCTTGTTGTTTTTGCAATTCATTATCTAGATATTTCTGAACTAACTGTTTTGCAGTTTCAAATGCCGTTAACATATAACATAACATATAACATAACATATAATTACAACATACAACATATAACATATAACATATTATTTATGTTGTTTTATGTTATTAATATGTTATTAATTTATGTTTTATGTTATGTTTTTTTATATTATTTATGTTTAATGTAATAATTTGTTAATAATTATTAATAAATGTTAATAATTTTTTGTAAAAATCTAATTTGTCAATAATAATATAATAAAAATCTAATAATTTAATTTGTTGTAAAAATCTAATTCTATTTCTATTTTTATTTCTATTTCTTCAATGTATTATATATTATTACAATATTACTTACAATATTACTTACTATTATATGTGACACACGTTATATATCTTCTTTTTTATTAATCAATACGTACAACTTCACACGAAAGACATCTGTCAAAGACATATCAAATCAAATGACATATCAAAAAAAATGAGCGCTGCAAGAGCTGTCATACAGACGTTCATTAGCGCCTCTTGCGTCAGAAAAAGAAGAATCACGACGACCAGAACCTTTCTTAAATTTATCAATTTGAACTTTGCGTCACGATTGCGTCGCGATATCTCAGTTTGTAGAACGCGGAGAAAAAAAATAAAAACACTTTTCTGATATAATTTGATACTCAGCTATTGATTAAGCGTAGTTAAAACTTAATTGACGCAATCATTGCTGAGATATGAAAATGTAGACCAAGTTCATCCTGAGATCTCGCGTAAATAGAGCCACGGACGTATCGCCTCCGTTCTACGTGAACTTCGTTGCGCGTGAACTCGAGACTCCACCTGTGTCTCTTGATTGTTTAATTTTGTTATAAATGTTAACTAAAATTGAATTAGATATGGCAATTTCGTAATATAATTTTTTTTTTATGTAGGATTAAAACTACCACTTAGATTAGAATAGAAAAATTTTTCAATGGTTATACAAAATGCATTTTTCACTGGAAGAATTGATGCGCACTGAGATCGCACTCGCCACGGATAACGTGTTTCACTGGATATTTCGGTGTGCATGAAAACGATGTATGTTGTTTCACTTTAGTGTCGAGTTTTCTAATGCAATTTAGTATTAGGTGTACAAAAAAGTTCTAAGCTTTAGATTTGATACAACCGAAATAACAATTTAAATTTTATATATCTTCCCGCCCTTTTGCAGTTTTAAAGCGTTGACATTTGGCCTTCTAAAATGCCATACGGTTTGGCGTTTGATGCACATAACCTCAAAAATCAGTAATGTTCACGATGGCAATAACAAAAGAGCATATTCGATTTTCAATCCACTTCACGTTTCAGCTGAAGAAAAATGCTGCTGAAGCCACTGCAATGATTTATGCTGCATATGGAGAGAACGCTGTAAGTCATACTACATGTAAAAGATGGTATCAAAAATTTCGCCAAGGAGATTTCAGTCTTGAAGATGAACCGCGTGCTGGACGCCCTCAAAAGATTGAAACGGACGAATTGCAAGCACTGCTGGATATAAACTCTGCGCAAACTGAAAAGGAGTTTGCAGAACAGCTTGGCGTTACGCAGCAAACCATTTCCGTACGTTTACATACGATGGGAAAGGTTCAGAAGGAAGGCAGATGGGTTCCGCATGAATTGTCCGAAGACAACAAAAATCGTCGGCATGACATTGCACTTTGCTTTCAAAGTTCCGGAAAAAAGATTTTCTGCACAAAATCATTACAGGCGATAAAAAGTGGATTCTTTATGGTAACTCTAAACGTAGAAAATCATGGGTGGACCCTGGTCAATCTTCGACATCGACGCCAAATCTCAACATCCACGCCAAGAAGATTTTGCTCTGTATCTGGTGGGATTGGAAAGGTGTGTTGTATTACGAGTTGTTACAACCGGGTAAAACAATCACGGCAGAGCGCTACCAACAACAATTGACCAATTTGAGCGATGCATTAGAAGGAAAGAGACCATTTACTGGCCAAGGACGTCATAAAGTGATCTTGCTTCATGACAATGCTCGACCACATGTTGCGAAAGCGACTCAGGACCATATCTTTGCGTTAGGCTGGGAATTTCTCCCACACGCGGCGTATAGCTCAGACATGGCGCCTTCCGATTACTACCTATTCCGGTCGCTGCAGCATCATTTGGTTGATACACATTTCGTGAGATTTGAAGAGATACGAAAATGCATTGATAACTTTATCGCTTCGAAGCCGGTGAGCTTCTATCGTCAAGGAATTCGCAAGCTACCCGAAAGATGGCAAAAGGTCGTTGATGCAAACGGGGAATATTTCGCTGATTAATATTTTTTTGTTTGTTTTTGAATAAAGATTGAATTTTACAAAAAAAAGCTCAGAACTTTTTTGTACACCTAATACATTTTAGTGCAAGAATTCGGCACGAGTTCCGAGAGATGGTGTCGATCAAGTGCAAAATGGCAGCGTGCGATTTTAACAATGTTTCAAATGCTTCGTTAGCACTTCAATGGCCAGATTTATTATCTTTATCATCTAGCAACGATGAAGATGAATTTTTAGTAAAAGAAAAACTACAAAAAGTTTCTAAAATAGAGAACTTTATTAATGTGGTACATAATTTTACGGATAAAGGCGTAAGTCATGATTAATTATTATTTATCAAATTGTTGCTGCGCAAGCATTATATATATCGCATTATTATATATATCGTACAACTCTACTTCGACCGGATCAAGGGTTAGGTATGTCATCATTGACTTTAAAATCAATAATAAATTCTTCCATAATTAATTTTAATCCAAATAATTTTTATCAAAATACACACCACAAACCCGAACTGAGAGCGACAGACATGTTTAGTTGGGACTGCAAGAAATTCGTACTTTCAATACACTCAGCAGTGCCGCCTGAGCTCGACGAGTTTTCAGTGCGCACTCAGTTCTGTCCAGTGAAAAACGTTAAAGATACATATCATGTAGGTTATATTTTTTTTTTAATGAAGAAATATTATATTTTAATTTATTTTTTTTCTACTATACTTGATACTCTTTTTTTACCTTTTTTTAAAAAGGTAATTTTATAATGATATTAGACATTTTATAGTATTAACCATCTTTCTATGTTCAAAAAGCGCATCTAAGCATTGACACCTTTTATTTGACATTTTTTTTTCTATAATACGCACAAGGAGAGTAAATAGGATATAGAACGAAAGAACGAGCGAAATAGCATATTTGCTCTTTTTCCACGTGTCCGATCGACGACATCGTTGAATTTCGCGACGAGTTTGACAACTGGTCATAATTTGTTTCGGAGTAAGTGATGTTTATGCGCCATAGCCTATTATCTTGTAGATAAGTTCTAAGAAGCAATACTATTATTTTGAATGCATGTATTTTTCATTATATTGTACTTTTAGATATGTATATGTTTGTGCTTTTTTTTTATTATGAAACTCTACCGTGTTTCCTGATTACTGACTGACAAAGTCATTATATCATTATGTTTGGTATATATTAGCTTTTTTTAGGATATTATTTATGTATCTTCTAAATATTTATAAATTTTGTGTAAACTGTAAGAGAAAAAAACGTTATAATACTTAAAGGAATTCATTGAGAAGATAATTTTGATTTATTAAAATAATTATTAAACATATCTTTTTGATGTTATTTAAATAAATATCATAATTGTCTGTATTAAATAACTCAAAAGCGCTATTATTTTAAATTAAGCACGATATATAATATAAAATCTGATTAGATTTTTGCCTGTTTACATATGTATTAATCTTAAAATATGATAAAGAATTGCCAATTTTTAATAGTACATGTGCATAAAAATTTGAATCTAATCATTCCATGAGAATTAGACATGTTCAAGTGTCTATAAATAATTATGATAATGTCCTAAAAGGATCTAATATGTCAAATTTAATGACATTATGATTTTGTAGTATATAATTATATATGAATATTTCATAAAAATCATGAAATAAAAAATACTAATATTAATTAATTAATTAATTAATTAATTAAACGACCATAAGACAATTACAAACAGTAAAAAGCTAAGTTGAAATGTTTATAAATATAAAACGATAATATTGTTACGCCCAGTCCAGAGTAAATTGTAAAATTAAGAATTAAAAATTCAAATGAATGAGAATTGAACGGACTCTCGACTACTCTCTCGAGAGTCAGGCGTGGAAACATGATCTCGAGTCGAACGCATTGTTTATGTCTCGGCATTGGGTCAGCGATATAAAAAAACGCTATGACGCCTTGCCATAGACGTACGTTCGTCGATCGTTTTTTGGTAAAGAAACTTAAGGAGGGAATCTCATTTTTCGGATCAAAAAAATCGATTTTTTTTTACGCTTTTAGTTTAATATCTTAAGAATATCTCTATAAAATTTTGTTGAAATTCGTAAAACTTCAGGAGTTAAGAGTTCTTAACCGACCGAGTATCTGACCAAACGCAAGTATAAGATTTTTAATAATCGACAGCTCTTCCGGTTTTGTTCTCAGCACAAGGATCAAGTTAATCTAGGGACACTTATGTTATTTAACAGTGAAATTTTTAGTAGTCATTTAATCTCCGAGTGAAACTGACGCACGCACGAAAATAAAGAACAATGAATCACAAACATTCACGAAACACGTATGAACGTGCTAGCAGACTAAAGAAAAGAAAATTCACGAATAATATTTACACTCGGGAAACGGATACTTCATTTGCAAGTACATCAGCAGAAAAATTATTCAGTATTCAAAACGAGAAAACGCTAAAATATTTTGCAACGCGCGAGATCACCGTCTTGAAAGATCAATGCAACGCTTCAGGAGCGGAACCTTCAGACTACGAAAGAGGCTCGAATAAAACGAAGAAACAAACAGATGGCTCAAAATCAATTTTATAAAGATGAGGAAAGATTGTTATATGGCCTTGAGATAGCAGAGTAACAGATATAAGATGTAAGTACTTGATATACTTATATAAACTAAACTTAAAACTTTAAATGCTGTTTTCTCAAAACAGTATTTTTGCAGATGGTGTGCATGATATTTTTGTAACTACTGAACCGATTATTTTCAAATTTAGCCTGCATGTTCAGCAAACATTACTTTATCGTTTTATTACGTCCGGTGACTTCACGTCCGGCTTCTTCTCTCTTTTCGGAGCGAATGGGCGAATTCCGATACAGCATAAAAAAATCATTCCGAATAGTAAACTAAAATAATTTTTACAAGCTCAAGCTCCGTGGACGCCAGTCTGTCAAACATGTGAACCTCAGACTGTTGAGGGCTCGCTTTTTGAACTAACAAATAAACTATAAAATCCGATTGAATTGCAACTAAGCTAAAATAACACTTGATAGCCATATGTCGAACGCAAAAAAATCCTTAGTGCACTGGCGATGATGGAAAATCATAAATTGTCAAAGTATTTGTTTTCTCTCATGGCAGGCTGCGTACTCGAATAGCCACTTTCGTGAAGTTTCAGTTATTTAATTCGCCGATCACTCATTCAGCCACAAATATTAAGATAATGCTACATGTTGATAGAGTCTCAGATCCACTATCTAACTATCCTCCCTAAAATTCTCCCCGTATCAATCAGACTTTTTTCAAAATTCAGAACTACGATAGGCTAACTCCTCCCACATCCCTAATAACTCGCTAATTCCTATTCGCTAAAGACCCGTGAGATATTCTTAATTTCGAACCGAAACCCCATCCCCGCGACAGTTTTTTACTAAGATCTTCCCCGGAGGAAACGCTCTCTCGTACTTACTTTTTGACCGGCAATCTTCATTCTGATCCGTCAGTTTTTTTTCACGAGCAATCTTAAACTTTTTTACGGACATACCTTGTGTATTCACCTTCGTTCGCGTTTGCATTCGCTTTTAACTCTCGGTTTAGCTTTGTCGATTCTCGCCGAAATAAGCACAGATTTAATTATTAATATTTTAATATTGGAACGGGTGAATTAAAATAAACTTATAACTTTTCTTTATTATCATTTATTTGTATTCAAAACGGGAGTGTTTCATTTTTGTGCGCCCTTGCGTCTTTTACTTCCTAGGAGCATCTTGCAGAGAACCAATCGCTGGCCGCTGGTCGCGACCTCCGCTTTGTCTTTAGTCGATCCACCTGCAACGACATTCTTTTGTAATCATCGCAGTAGTAAATCGCATGAATTAATATGATCTATAATCTACCTATCATCACTTAAATACCGATCGTTTCCCCATGCTCCCCTCCTCCCTCACTTATCTTTCTGAGCCTACCGTGCTTAAGATTTAACACTTTTACACTTACATAAATGTTTATTTGAATTATTCTATTATTTTTATTCATTTATATTGTAAAAACCGGGCATGGCTCTAAATATTTTAACGTAGTCTTATCCCGAACCGCCATGCCCAATGATCTCCGCACTTTTGTAACACCCGCGTGCTACATTTACATGCAATTTTATTCTTTTCCACTCTCATGCGCCCATTCAAAAGGATATTAACCGTTACCATTATCTACCGAGTAATCACTATGCGTACATTTCTTCTTTATGTTACATATTTTGTGTTTTAATTTTGTATTTTGTTCGTTTCACATTAATTAATTAAATGTTTACTTTAATAATAAATCAATTTATTCATTCGTAATTTAACTCTCCCGTCACGCTCGTTTCCCGCCCGTTCTCAGAGATCGCATATGGTCCTATCCCAGGCAAAAGAGATTAAATTCTCTTGCCTAAATTAACGGACCGACGGACATATGCAGTCGGAGTCATAGCGTCTTTTTCAAGACGTTGACTCGTATCAGCTAACCTGTACGGTGTATTCGATTCGCAGGCTCCAGAGCAGTCACCTGCGAGAGGATATTCGGTGCGTTCTTCCTTACCCCATCCCTTCAACCTTTAAATAATAATTCCGGAGTGACGTAATTTTGGATGTAACAATTTGATGAACCAGAATATTAATAAGTTACATATTTTTTTTATTACATAAAAATAATGAATGAATTTTGATAGTAAAAATTATAGTTTTGATTTGAAAACTCATCATTTCCATAATAATTTTTTTTTTTTTAACTTTGGTTCATCAAACTAAAGCTACATGTGTACAAAGTAAAATGCCGTTTGATTTTTCTGTTTCAAATTACCTGAAAAATTAATATCATGCAAACCAGTGGACGACGAACTTTGCCTGGCGTGATATTCGATTATTAATAACTTTTACATTTATTATTAAAATTCAATATAAAAAAACTGTAAGTTGTTCAAACGTGAATAAAAACATGGAATAAATTTTACATAAATCGAATTAGTTTAAGTAAAGTTTAAGTAAAGTTAAGTAAAACTAGTTTAAAGTAAAAAAAAAAAAATTCTCAAATTTTGTCATGTTTTTAACCGAAATAATAGGATTCCTCCCTTAAGATTATTAAAAGATTATTAAACACATGGATTTGTAACAAGAAACAATGCTTACCAGTCGACAGCCGTACTTTATTACAAACATCAAGAGCTGTAAAAGTGACATATGGGACCAAATTTTGATGGACAATTTTGGTACCAGGATTTAGAAATATCCTTAATAAATAATCTGATGCACAACATCGAAGAGAATTTGCTGGCATCACTCCGTGACATTGAATTTTAATTTTGATGAATTGCCAGTGTACAATAGCTTAACGTATCAATTTTGGCTAATTTTAGCTTCTATTAAAAATATGTCCAATCTGCTACTAATGATTATTGATACTTATTATGGTCAATGCAAGCCGAATTTGCAAGCATATTTAGCAGAGTTTGTAAAAGAATTAAATACGATTTTAAAGAATGGTATAAAAATTAACAGCAACAATCATTTCATAGCTGTGAAAATTGGATATTTTATCTGCGACTCCCCTGCAAGAGCATTTATAAAAGGTAAGTATAATTTTATAATCAGGAAGAAATAACTTTTGTGTATACTTATATACTAGTATACTACTCGTGTATACTAGTACAAAGATTTTCAACATTAAAGAAAAGTTAAATGAATTTTTAATTTTGTAGAAAATGTTCTTTAACTGTAATAAAGTGTTTTAGACACTGTTGATGGCTCGCTCGAATTTTTGTTTTATCAAGAACCAACTAAATATTCGGCAATGAGCCAGAGCAACCTTTTGCCAAGATTTGCACCGTTGCACTGATGTATAAGTACTAAAAATGCTTACACTCAGGTTACTGATAAATCGAAGGAGCAGGAGATGAAAAAAAGAAAACCAGGGAAGGAGAAGCAGAGTGGCGAAAATAAATGTCTCCTTTCCAAAAAAAATCAAAGGTTTAATTTGCAACAAGTTAGAAACGCGAAATGCGATACACAGATCGAAGATACTACAGAAGAAGAAATTTAATATTCGCGCAAAGATCGATACACGAGCATCCGACTGGGGCTACGCGATGAGAGCTCGAGACTCGCTCGAAGCTCGGAAACCGTGCCAGGCCGAAGTACGGGAGGAAGAAAGTTAGGAGTAAGGCACATAGGCCAAATTTCAAAATCGTTTTTATGCATACGGTTATTACACGGGCGCGTGAACGCTGCGAATTCAGCTTCAACCGAGCAAGCCCGAAACGCGAGCGCTATCGAGACGAGCTCCAAATCCGTGTCTAGCAATAGCGCGCACGGGAACAGACATTAATAAATTATTTTCTAAGTTTAAATTCCACATTTTTAACCATGTAAAGATATGTTATGTTACGTCGTGACGACTGCACGATTCTTCTCTTTCGGGTATCAGTTATTAGAATTTAATTAAGCGGATAAACGAGTGATACATGTTCTGTTACTCTGTTAGATCGCGACGGTTACGCAACTGATCTCTTCCGGGAGTCGGTTACTAAGAATTTGGCTAAGCGGATAATCCCTATTATCCTAATCGCGGAAAAACAACACGTGTACAGATGTTTTCCTCAACGAAATCATATATATAGTGCCCTTAAAAGCACGGAGCGCGCACTGCTACTTCCTTTTTTTCACAGAATATTTTCAGTCCATCAGTTGTCAATAATTCAATCAGTCGGTGTCAGTCGAAATAAATCAACAATTTCACCAAGTACAAGTGCAAGTGACCAAGTTTCCTGGCGACACCGTTTCCGTCTTCATCATTCTCGCAGGTCCCAAGTCTCCGACATTCCAGAGTAACAGTAAGTTCAATTACACATAGAAAAATTCCCTAATAATAGTTTTCGGGTCTTTTCTCCTTATATTTTCTCATTTCTCCCTTATATCCTTTCTATCCTCTGCCGTTCTCCTTACACTTCTACTCTCTTTTTTTTTTCTTTTCTCTTTCTTTCTTTGCTTGGGCCGTCGGACCTCTCGGGCTCCCTATGCGTTGTGGAACACTCAACAGGTTCATGACCACCGAATAATTCGGGAAATCTATTCTTTTCTTCTTTCTCTCCTCTCTTACAATTTTCTCTTTCCCTTCTTAATTTTTCTCCTCTGTCGGATCTCTCGGTTTCCTGAAATATTTCAGAGATAGCCTTAAGGTTTACGACCAATGACATTTCATATTCCAAATCCATTTCTTCTAGTGAAATCTGCATCATCCTCTCTTTCCGACGCTCAGAGACGGAGGCGAGCCCTGAAGAGGCTTCGTTATCGTCGCAACAAGCGAGCTCGTCAATCAGGGAACTATCCCTCGCCTAGGACATCCGAGGTTTTGACACATGCCGAAGAAACCACGAGTTGTTCCAGCAGGAGGACCCTATTATTTGTACATATCTCCTCCGTCCTATTCCCCGATCAGACCATCCGAATCTGGATCATCTCTAGATTTTAGCGCACTCTTCCCAGAGCGCCATAATACTAATCTTCAGATATAGCGCCATAATACTAATCTTCAGATATCCAGATTTCCGCACCCAGAAATTCTTGGACGAGTTCTGCGAACTCCGGACTCCTTTCCCTCCTCCCCTAGATCTCACCATCGGAAATCCGACCTCTTCTCCGAAACAATCACACACAGATAACAAAATACAAATTTAAATAGATTAACAATGTAAGATAAAATTATCAAATACAGATTAAAAATACTAAACTATGTAAGATAAGAATAATTAGAATATAGACAAACATACAAATATAACAGAATTTGTACACAAAAATTAAATAATACATCCGTCAATTTTTAGAACATTTATATTGTGGCGGCCACCGCCACTCCGGCCCTGCACCGAGCGCGTCGGCGCGCGCCGCCGCGCTGCCACGCGCTGACATCATGGGCCCGCGCACGGGAGTGATACACGCTCGCCACGAGATGGCCAGACGTCCGACCGCCTACTCGTGCGTGAAAAGCCGAAAGGCCCGCCCGCGCACGAGAGTGACCCGCGCGCTCGCCGCGAGATGGCTACACGGACAATCACCAACTCGTGCGCAGAAGACCACACGGCCGCTATATAAGAGCGGCCGGCACGAGCAACCGACACTACCCCTCAGTGCGCTCTGGGGCCCGTACACGGCTAAGGAGACACTGAGGCCCGACCGCTTGCGGTCAGCTATACGGCTCTTTTTTGAGTCCGGCGTTACCGACCCTACACAGGTCGTACTCTCCCCTCGGTGGCCGTTCACGCCATAGGGGGGCTCCTGACCCTTCGACGCGGCCGTTCACGCCGTGCCTCCTCTCGCCGACCTCTTCTCAGCGGCCGTTCACGCCGTTGAGTGGACTTTAGGCACTCCTGCCGAGAGGCACCGGAACGAGCCATCACCACAGACATCGGAGGAGGAGGACCACGCCGCAGAGACGACTCCGGATTCCGCCACCACGTCGCAGCCACCACTACGCAGCCGCCGCCCTCGCAGCCGCATCCGCCCGTGCCCCAGCGGCCTGCTGGCCGTCATCTCAGCGGGGAGGACTACCCCCGCCGCCAGCGCAGAGCGGACCACACGGCTGGGAGGACGACGAGTCGACCAGACCTCAACACCGAGGACACCACAGCGACCGGAGCCCGCGCCGTCAGCGCGGAGGAACGAACGTCGTCAGACGGCCTCCGAGAGAGCCAGCCTAGCCGAGCTCTTCGGCGCCCTCTCGACTTCGTCATCGTCGGCCGACAGTTACACATCCGGCCCGACGTCGAGGACGCCACCGCGGCCACACACAGCAGCTCCGCGGACTTGTCCGCCCACACCGGGCTGCAGCATCCATCTTCTGGCCCGCAGGGACGCACGCGGTGAACCAGTCACCCCGCAACAGGCGAGGTTTTCACCGCAGATCGCGGCACATCGCCGCCCGTCCGTTCCGAGCTTCTCCGGACTACACCCAGAACCCACCGTCACTCCGTGGCGCCTTCTGCCCGTCGACTTAGGGGGCATAGTGCGGGGAACGCCCCGCCGAGATCACCGGCAGACTACGTTCCACGCCGCCTCGCAAACCGAGGCTTCACCGCCTATCGACGCCGCTCTGGCCACACGAGCCCGGACACCTCATCACGGCGGAGCCGGTGCCCGTGAGCGACGCACGCGACGCTTCCTAGAGGAGCCACGCTCCCCGACCAACACCGGCGACTCATCATATACGCGGGGCACTCAAACGCCCGCGCTGCGCCGATAATGTATACGACATTTTTCTTGCCTTTATTAAATACAAACAAAATGTACGCTTGAGGTTCATATTTCTGGGAACCAGCACGACAACCTTCCATTCCCCGTCGCCCATTCCGCCTCGTACTCTAACAGCGGACGGCCATCAACGGGGACTCAACGAAGACCATACACATTTTCGGTGGTGGCCAACGACACACCACATTGGTGTACCACCACCACCATAATATTACATGAATTTCCGTACGTAACACCTTTTTTTATTATTTATCAAATATAAATATACCTTCAGTAAATGTATTTCAACGCAAGAAATAATGACACGGATCTTGTAGTTAGCTAAACTTGTAATCGTTTTAAAATTATGAATTACATGTAAAATTTAAATTATTTATCGTTTTAGTTATTCCTTCCCTCTTTCATTCCCCATTATCCCAAGATTCGCGCATGGTCCTGGCAAAAGAGATTAAATTCTCTTGCCTAAATTACGGACCGACGGACGCACGTCACGCAGTCGAAGTCATAGCGTCTTTTTCAAGACGTTGACTCGCACTCGTGGCTTTGCACAGTGTGTCCGACTCGTAGGGACGCCTCAGCGCGCCCACCTGCGAGAGGATATTTGGAGCGTCCTTCCAAGCCCCATCCATTTTCAAAAAAAATATTTACCTCGGGCTGGACGTAATAGTTAATAAAGCAACAAAAAAACATTCAATTTTACTTCTGAAATACATTTTGTAATATTCATAAATACATTTTTGTAATTAAAATAACAGAAACAAAAATCAATTCGAATCCATATTTTTACAGGTCAATTATAATCGACATAGTTGCATCAAATGCATAACAGAATGACAATATTTTATTGAAGGACATCATATGAGTTTTCCTCGTACAGATGCAGAATTCAGAACTGATTTCAGTTTCCATAATAGATTGGATGAAGGTCATCATAAGAAAATTTCTCCTCTTGAAGAATTATCTATAGATTTAGTCGCTGATTTTAGTGGCTGATTCGTTGCATTTACTAGAATTAGGAATTAGGAAGGAAGAACTATTTAATTGGTTGGGTAAAGGGCAGTTTTAACTTTAAAGAAAATAAGCTATGTGTACAACAAATTAATGAAATATCTACTCTATTAAGTGAAAGCAACAAAACAATACCTGAACTACACCGTGCAATTCGAAAGCTCGATTATTTAAAATTTTGGAAGGGCCTTGAATTAGAACAATACTTCTCTATATGAGTCCAGTGTTACTAAAAGATTATATAGAAAATGATGTATATTATCATTTTTTAATGTTATTTTGTGCGGTGACAATTTGTTCGAATGAAGAATATTTCAAATATCTAAATATCGCTAATGATCTATTTCGTGACTATATTGAAGGCTATACGAGGGTAGTCTGAAAAGTTTTGAGCTTTAACATGAAGATGACGTTAGTCGTCAAAACCATTCTAGGACTACAGTATATGCTTTGAAAGACTTTTGTGAAAATTTCAGCCATTTTGAACGCTCAGTTGTAGTTTGACAGTCGTTTGTGTTAGTCGATGTGTTTTTGTAAAAATGGAAAAAATTGAATATCGTGCCGTTATTAAATTAAATTCTTACATTTGAAAGGCAATACGCCTGCGCAAATTAAAATTGAGTTGGACGCTGACGTTTACAGGGACTCTGCCCCATCATTTGCCACCGTAAAAAGATGGGCAGCTGAATTTAAACGTGGTCGTACCAGCTTGGTTGATGATGAGCGTTCGGAACGGCCAAAAACTGCGACCACAGCTGATAACATCGAAAATATTCATCAAATGGTACTGGACGATCGTCGAATCAAGATTAGAGAGATAGCAGAGGCTATGGGCATATCGAAAGAACGCGTTTGTCATATATTGATTGAAGAATTGGATATGCGCAAGCTATCCGTGCGTTGGATGCCGCGCTTGCTCATTTTGGACCAAAAATTCGAAAGAACATTTCCAATGCCCTGTTGGAGCGGTTCAAGCAAAATGAGTCAGATTTTTTGTCGATTCATAACTGTAGAAGAAACTTGGATCCACCACTCCAGAGACAAAAGAACAGTCAAAATAGTGGACTGCAAAGAATGAAAAAGGTGAAGACGGTTCCATCAGCTGGCAAGATAATGGCGACTGTTTTTTGGGATAGTCACGGAATTGTGTATCGACTATCTTGAAAAAGGTAAAACAATAACGGGAGCGTATTACGCATCATTACTTGATAAGCTGAAGGCAGAAATTGCAAAAAAACGGCCGCATTTGAAAAAGAAGAAAGTGCTGTTCCATCAAGACAACGCACCTGCTCACACTTCGGCGGTCGCCATGGCCAAAATTCACGAACTGCACTTCGAATTGGTTGACCACCCGCCGTATTCACCAGATCTGGCCCCCAGCGATTTTTCCTGTTTCCTAAGCTTAAAGTTTCGCTTGGAGGACAGAGATTTTCATCGAACGAGGAGATCATCGCATACGTAAACGCCTATTTTGCGGAGCAAGACGCCAACTACTATTTGGAAAGGTTAAAGAGGTTAGAGTATCGATGGGAAAAGTGTATACTTAAAAGGAGATTATGTTGAAAAATAAAACTATATTTGACCGAAAAAATACTTGTTTCTATGTTAGACTCAAAACTTTTCAGACTACCCTCGTAAGAGTTAATTAAGGCGTTTCAGTAACTTCCTTCAGGGTGACATAGAGGACGAATAAGAAATTAGGGAAAGACTTGACAAGATAAAGAAAGTATGGGATAAGTTTCAAAATATGCAATAAGAAGAGAAACACGTAAGCGAGCGATGTCGGAAAGTGAAAAGAAAACTCTGCAGTTTGAGAGAATCGAACAGGAGGAAGAAGATGAGGAAATAGCATTTGAAGATAGTTATTTTAAAATAGTGTCCTTTACGAAATGAAAATTAGGGCAGCACAATCAAATAACCGATATTATTACGGTTTCAGGAATAGAAGTAGTTCCAATGGTTATGCCAAGCGTAAAATTGCTAAAGATCACGTTGCCAACAATGGGCAATATAGTCAGTCGATGCAGTTTGAAGATGCCTTTTCTTCATTGATTGATGAGAACCCAACATTGTCGGAGATTCAGAAACTTCAATATCTCAGAGGCATTTTAAAAAATGAGGCGTTAGAATTTATAGAAGGGTTAGAAACTACAACGGAAAATTATAGAACAGCGTGGGAATTATTAAGTAATTACTATGAAAATCGAAGGCTTATAATCAACACATATTTAAAAGAATTGTTCGAAACAGCGTTCGAAACAATTGCTAAAGGACATAAGTTGACCATCAGGCAGTCCATAAATCATATACGGATGCACATCAAGGCATTGTCCATGTTAAGATTATCCATCGAACAATGGGATGCCATTTTGATTTAGTTACAAATAAACTGGATTATTATACGCGCAAAGATTGGGAAACATATATTAGTTCCAAGGGAATGAACGAGTTACCATGGAAAGTTGCTCGAATTTCTAACGGGAAGGTATCACATGTTGGAAATGATCGAAAAAGAGAAATCAGCACCAGAAACACGTAAGCATAATGAGAAAAAAATATGAGAAATCAGTAATTTTGACTGCTATTTCGGACAATACCTGTGAATATTGTAAGAGCATTCATCGTATATACAGTTGAGAAATTGCTAAAGTTACCGGTAATAGAACGCACTAAGGAAATAAAACAACTAAAGCTTTATCTCAATTGTTTGCGAAAAGGTCACTGGAGTGCAAGTTTCGGGTTGCAAAAGTTGTAAAGCTAAGCATAATTCTCTTTTGCATTTAGATAATATTAAGGGAAATAAAGAAAAGAAGGAAGCTCAAGAGTTTTAATAATGTAGTTTCTACGTATTGTACTAAGAATTCGCACCAGTCTTGTTATCAACTACTAGAGTGTATGTCCTTAATACAAAAGGACAACGGCACTGCTGTAGACTTCTTTTAAATCCAAGATCGCAATCCAACTTAATCACAAGGATATTAGTCGATAAGTTGCATTTACTTTGTAAATTTGTAAGTATTCCAGTCAGTGGAATAAATCAAAGCAAGACACATGTAAGGCAGTCAATAATCTTAGAGATACAATCTAAGTACAACCAGAAGAAATTTATGTTAGAATGTTTAGTATTACCTAAAATTACAGAACGAATTCCACAGACACGAATTGACATATCAAGGTTAAACTTACCGAATTATTTGAAACTAGCAGATGAGGAGTTCCATAACCCGGGAACCATCGACTTATTATTTGGTGCTGGAATATTTTGGCAAATTCTTAAGGATGAGCACATTGATTTACTACCAGGACAACCAAGAAATGCAAAATATATCATTTGGTTGGATATTAGATGGACACTTTATAAGTGGGCAAGAAAGCAACAATATTATATGTAATAATGATCAACAATGAATTAAGCCAGCAATTAGAGAAATTTTGGCAATCTGAAGAGATTGCGGAACAGAGACATTATTCACCAGAAGATGTGAAGAACATTTCCAATTAACAATAAAGAGAAATTCGGAAAGACGATTCATCGTTGGATTACCTCAACGAGAAGATATAGTACTAGCGGATTCGTATAAAACATCTTTGAAAGGCTGTATTAGATTCGTATAAAACATCTCTGAAAAGGCTGTATTAGAAAGAAGATTCATATTAGAAAGAAGATTCGAGCGACGACCAGGAGTAAAGCAAGAATACGTTAAATTTCTGGAACAATACAAACTACTTAGTCACATGTCACTTGTCACAAGGAAGATACCCCACCAATTTCAGTGAATATTTATTATTTACCGCATCCTGTGATAAAAGGCAATGCCTTAACAAGCAAATTAAAGATGGTATTTGATGCTTCTGCTAACTTAGGAGTATCCTTAAATTACAAGCTGTTAGTAGGACCTGTCTTGCAACATACTATTGGAATTATTGCTCAAATTTAGGATTCATCAATACGTGATGACAGTGGATTTAGAAATGATGTACAGACAAATTATAGTGAGAAAACAAGACAGGGACTTGCAAAGAATTTTATGGAGATCGAACAGAAATGAAGAATGCAAATATCGGTTGAATACGTTAACATATGGAACATCTTCGATACCCTTTCTAGCAGTCAGATGCTTGAAGGAACTAGCAATGCAGGAGAAAAACAAATACCCAACAGCGGCGAAAGTATTGCAATATGATTTCTGTATGGACGATTTCCTGACTGAACGCATACACTAGAAAAAGCATGTTGCTTGCAACAAGAATTAATGGAGTTGCTGAAGGATTCCATCTTCATAAATGAAGAAGCAACAATAAGGAATCCTTCATTTATTAATGCAGGATAAGAAAGGGAATGATCTTATGATTTTGAACAAGCATGAAGCCCTAAGAACTCTCGGATTGTTATGGAATTCTGAAAATGACTATTTGCAATATGAAATCAAATTAACTGGAGATTCAGCTGTAACGAAAAGACAAGTACTATTTCTTATTTCTAAGATCTTTGATCCTTTAGGACTTATTGGACCCATATTGGTAGTAGCTAAGCAATTAATGTAACAGTTATGGAAGGAGCAGTTAGGATGGGACAAAGAACTCCGGCTCGGATGCAAAGGAATTGGGCAGGATATTATGAGTCTCTGAATTCTGCTCAAGTTTTAGCGACATCGTAATGTAAATCCAGGCAATGCATCATTATTAGTGGACATGCATATTTTTTGTGATGCATCGGAACGATCTTATGGAGCATGTGCTTATGTTTGTAGTCAAGATCAAGATGAGAGAATTACTGCGAATTTAATGTGTTCAAGTCTAGGATGGCACCTTTAAAATCAGTTACGTTATTGCGGTTAGAATTAAACGCGGCACTAAGCTATTCCATAATATTAATAGAGTATTGTCGGATTGAATCAGAACGGTGAGCTTCTGGACAGATTCCATGATTGTATTGAATTGGATTAATACACCTTCTTACAGATTAAAAACTTATGTAGTCAATAGAGTAACCGATATTCAAGAGCTTACCGCGGGTAAGAAATGGTATCATGTATCTTCAAGCAATAATCCCGCGGATGTATTATCCAGGGACGTCACCACCGAAAGTTAAGGAATAACAATTTATGATAGTCTCGACCGCCATGATTAGTGAATCCGAAGGAATTGCCCTCCCAAGTACTGCATGCATTGAATCAGACTCTAGATCTCCGAGAGGAAATTATACTTGCGACTAATTTATATAAGTATTCGTCGTTTAATAAGCTAAAAAGGGTCGTTGCATACTGTATGCGGTTTATTAACTATGGAAAACTAAAACAAAGGGGAGTTCTTACAGTTCGAGAGTTAGAACAAGCATTACTGGTCGTGAGAATTCGAGAGAATACATGTATATTGTGATATATGTATATATGTGTATCATTGTATTGTTGATCTGTTATTCTAAACACGATATTTGCGATAAATATCATCACATGCCTCGGTAGTCGAAGTGATAAGATGCCTGCCCAGTAAGCAGGAAATCCAGGCTAAGGTGGTATTTTTTCGCAAAAAAATTACGAGTTTTCACGACTGATTCATGGTCGGGCCCCGTCGTGACGCACACACTCTCTTCTTATTTGGGCAAGCAACGATTATTTTAGTCCAACATTAGTACAACAGCAAACATTCTGAAGAGAAATCGAAGACTTGCAGAAAGGTTATGGAATATATAAAAAAGCAAGCTCCTTCCATTACGCCTCTTTTTAGATAAGCATAATCTTTTGCGCGTGGGAGGCAGAATCCGTCACGCCGATATTAATTTAGGTCAACGGCACCCATGGTTATTGTCTTCTAAGCACCATATAATGATACTTATATTTAGAGAAGAGCATAAAGGGTTGCTACATTGTGGCCCTGAACAACTTTTATCATCTTTAACTTTTATCATTTATCATCTGTGAGGTTCGATACTGGCCGTATCAGGTAGATAGGAAGTCTATAAGGTAATTCGCCAATGTGTGGAATGTTTTCGGTTTAAACCTGAACTTTTAGAAGCTGTAATGGCAGAATTGTCTAAGGACCGTTTACGGGGATTTGTAAAACTATTTGCAATTAGTGGAGTGGATTATGCAGAACCTATACAAATTAGAGAGAATAAAAGAAGGAGTAAAATATCCATTTCAAAGGGATATATCGCCGTTTTCGTTTGCTTTAATACTAAGGCAATACATCTAGAAGTAGTAACAGATTTAACGGAAACCTTTTTAGCAGCTTTAAGAAGATTTAATGCAAGACGAGGACTGTGTACCACACTATACTCAGACAATGCAACAAACTTTGTGGAAGCTTCCAAGGAGGAAACTTATCAATTTATACAAGATCAAACTGAAGAGATCAGAACCAAGTTAACCTCGCAGGACATCAATTGGAGATTTATATTATCCAGATTCTTGAATTTTGGAGAATTATGGGAGGCCTCAGTGAAGGCAGTAAAAAGGCATTTATACACAGTTACGCGAAATCTTATATTAACTTACGAGGAATTTACATTATTGGCAGAAATAGAAGCAGTATTAAACTCTCGTCCTTTGTTCTCTCATCCTGAGGATTTAACAGCCTTAACTCCTGCTCATTTCCTCCTCGGAGATTTACTATTAGAAACGGCCCAAAGAAATTGATTGAATGTGCCTACTAATACTTTATCACGATGATAGCACCAACAAAAAATACGCCAGCACTTTTGGATGCGATGAAGTATTTGCATCAATTACAAATGCGTACTAAATGATATCATGATGCAACTGCGTTAACTCCTGGCACCATGGCATTGATGATGGATGATCACAATGCGCTCCTTAAATGGAGGACGTATACTAAAGCTTTATCCAAGCGATGACAAGGTGTAGAGTAGCGATAGTAAGGATGGCTAATGGAACTTATAAAAGAATCATCAGAAAGCTATGTGCTCTGCCCATGGATGAAGGGCCCAATGGAATCAGTTCCCAACTCTGAGCACAAGGAGTTCCTATAATCTATATTCCCCCTTTATTATTACATTAAAATAAGTAGTTTTTATTAGCTAATTTATTCTTACCTATGATGTATATTTTGGTTTTGTAGTACTCTCATTTTTTATTTAAAAGCATAATAATAGCAATTTATTTTAAACTGTGCAAAGAAAAAGAAAGAAATGATGTGTTGAAAGTTGTTCCTTCAAGGCGGGCCGAGATGTCAAGGAATAAAATAAGGTTACTGAAAAGAAATTGATGATACTGTGGACGCTGCCGATTGGTAGAATTTAAAAGGGAAGAAGGGCGGCTCGAGGAGAAGAGAGGAAGCTGTATGTAAGAAAAGGCGAGAAAATAAAACGTATAAAAAGAACAATTAGTGGTGTACTTTTACTAGTTAAATCCAACGAACGACAGAAATTACGGACAGAGCCGCAATTTAAGGCGATCGTGACCTTACTAGGCGTAACTATAAAAATATTAAACAGAAGATGTCCAGATTTAAATTGTAAGAATTATTGCATAACTACAAATAAAAATCAAAGATAGAAATACACACAATCTTTAGCTTGAAGTTCTTATCTGAGAGTAACATTTCAAAATGTTCTAATTCTTTGACAGTAATTGCTGGAAGATTGAAGGTAACTTCATTTATCATCGGATATCGGGAGGATTTAATAGAACCTGACAATCCAGAATTTGCTGTTGATTTTTAATGAAATCAATAATTTTATCCAATTTTGCATTAATTTTTGCCGCTTCCTCTTTGTACTCTCTTCTGACTGAACATAAACAGTGTAAAGGAATGTGAAATCATTGCAATTTATAATATTTTGGTTTATTTCTAGTTAGTCTAAATTACATTAAAGCAAATTAAAGAAAAATAAAATGGCAAAAAGAAATTTCAAAATTTATTTAATTATAAATAATGACTGTGAATAAATATAATAAATATAATAAATTTCAATTAGTATTTATATCAACAAATATATAGGTATATATTATGTATGGACTGTTGTTGGGGATTAAAACTTAATAGTAGAATATTATTTATTTAGATTCAATAAGTTTTTATTTATTAAATATAAAATTTCAATTCAATTAGATGCGGTAAATACAAATTGAATAAAAGAATGTTGTATGTACACATACATGATTTACTGAATCTTTAGGTAGATATGCAATGCAATTATTATTTTGATGAAGAAGACTTGAATTTAAGAATTATTGTAAAGAAACAAGAAACTAGTACGGTTCATAATATTCGGACATTGAAATAAAGTTTATTTTCTTATTTCACTTTTGATCTTTAATACCAATAATAAACCATATAGATAGTGATATGTCTAACATCAATTCACAATTAATTGAAGCCTATTTTTTCAAGTAAAATATAAATTTAATGAATTGAAGTTATACATACCGATTTTATTGAAAGAATGTTAATTTAAAATTATTTCATTACGTTAATGACGTATTCTCAATATAATTAAATATTCACGTAATTATAAATATCGTTCAGACTATTTAGAATGCAAAAAAAGTCTGTTTAGATATTTTATTACAGCTTTTAGAATTCGAATAAAATTTAATTGTATTGAGAATACAATAATAATGCAATGTATTAAATTGCTTTAAAATATAAACATACAAAGAATAAAATAGACATTCAATGCCCATAAAATTAGTATTTAATCAAAGTGCGTTGAAAGACATTTCATAGTTGACAGTTATCGATGTGACAAGATATATATATTTTTTTTATATTACTTAATTCAATTTCATGCTTCAAACTTATGTTTAATGGATATTCTGAAGATACACAAGGGATTGTTTGGGAATCATTTAGATTATGGCCTCTTTGATGTGGTGTCGCCAGTTATTGTCGCGAATTTGTGGCGTGGTGTGACGCTTGGTGGCGTGGATGGCGATTGTGTGTGCGTGTAACGCGTCTCGCGCTTGAGTGTGGCCTACTGCACTGCGACGCTCGCAATCGGCTGTGGAAGCTGGTTCTCGGTCCGTGGAGGTATCTGTCCTCGACCAGCGATGTGGCGGACCAGCGATGTGAGCGTCAGCATCAAGCAATGCGGAAGGGTAGCAGCCAAGTATCGCGATGCGTTGGATAATAGGAGCGCAAGCTGAAGGATATGTGAAGGTTGCATGCACGCTAACAATCAAGGAATGCTGAGTTAAATAAAAGTTGAAAAAATGCAAAGAAACAAAAGTGCTACATAGGCAGGCGGGACTTGGTCTGGGTCCCGCGGGAAAAGCGTGTAGGCGAGTCGGTCGCGTCTGTCTCTGCGCGTGCGCGCGCCAGTTCCTGCAGCAGCTCCCTACGTCTTTCCCGAGCCCTGGCTCCTCCTCGGCGCGGCCGGGGGGTGAGCGTTGGAGGCTTGACCGGTGCCGGTGGCAATCCTGTGGTCTGCCTGGCGGCTTCGGTGAAAAACCGGCGAATGTCACGGCGCGGCGGCCGATGCTGTACGTGGCCGAGCTCTATTGCGCAGAGCTGCCACGGCCTGTCTGGTGGTGCACCGAGTTCCGAGTTTCCAAGGAACGGCCAGGAGTTGGTGGTCGCTCCGGTGTAGTAGCGCTCGAGGAAGCCGAGAGACTTGTCGCGTCCCCTGCGGGCGGAGTCGACAGCCGAGGTAGGCTGTCCTCAGAGGAGGAAGCCGAGCCGAACAGGTCTAGGAGTTGTTGCCTGTAGCGATCGGGTAAGCTCCTGGCTCGTCGTTCGGTGACTTGTCCCTCCTGGCCGGTGCACGGTGAGGGAGGTGCGTGTCCCGGCTGCGACGCGGGTAGCCGCGCAGCCAACGGCGGCGAGCGTCGTGGTGCTAGCGCCTCTTAGATGGTGGGCAGTGTCGATGGCCTCGGGGATGACGAGGCGTCGTGGGCGGCCCCTGGAGATGAGATACGCCGGTGGAGGTCCTCCGGATGAGCAGCGGCTCCCCGAGCTGATGGAGATCGGCGGGCTGCGACTGCGGCCTGGAGCAGGTCGCCCGGACACGGGCGGATTGGGCGGCGTCGCTGGCCGCGAGAGACCTTCCGGGACATGATGAGGCTGTGGTGTTCACAGCTGATAGGACCACGTCCGTAGGAGAGAGGCGAGATGGATATGGCGGCGTTCACGGCCGTCAGAGGCAAGGCTGGGAAGCTGGCGGCGTTCACGGCCGTCAGACGTAAGCCAGAAGGAAGTGACGGCGTTCACGGCCGTCAAGGGTAAGGCCGGTTTGGCGGCGTTCACGGCCGGCAGACGTAAGCCCGGAGGGGTAACCGCGGCGTTAACTGCCGCGGGGAATACGACCGAATATAGGTCGGTAATTGCCAGGAAAAACTGCCGTATGTACAGCAATGAGGCCAGGGCTGGCCTCCAGAGCTCGGAGGGCGTCGCAGTGCAGTTCTTACCAATTACTTGGTTCGAGGCGATTGAGGCGAAGAGCGATGCCGAGTGCCGCTCTTATATAGGGTCCGCTGTAGCGTTTCAAACACGAGAAAGTGATTTCTCGATTTGCCATCTAGTGGCGAGCGCGCGAACCACCATCCGGCGCGGGACTGCGCGCGACGGTGTGTCGATGGTGCGTTCGCGATGCAGTGACCGCCACAAGATTATTACCAATATCATTGACCATTGTAATATCTAGTACTTCTGCCAAAACCTTAAACTGCAAATTAATCGAAACTTCTTCTTGAATTTTATTAACATTAATTGGGGAATGTGATAAATCTGTGGAATGACCTATAAAATTATGAAAGAAATTCCTCTTTAAGAAATACATACATACTTACACACATACATACTATATCAACTTCTTAATTCACATATACGCACATACGCACGCACGCACGCACGCACGCACGAATCATCCACAAAGATCATATAAATAGGATAAGACGATCGATACTTCGCTCAATAATCCTTCAATTATTAGAAGAATGTCCTTATCAAGATGACATGGAAACATTTACGAATAAAGAATATTACGATATGCTGATAGCACTTGGTGCCATGGGTAATATCACGCTGCAAGACGCCGAATTGTACCCAAATCGAGCAAGACATCGGCTCCTGTTATACTTCGAGTTGCTCAAAGATTATATGAAACTGGCAGTGTCCTCCCAAATAAACACAACACTGGGGGAGATCGCGGGGCAAGAAATGTGCGGAATATGGAGACAGTTGTACGTGCTTTCGAGCAAAATCCGGAAACAAGTATTCGTTGCTCGAGAACACGATTTATCATATGCAACTGTACAAAAAATATTGCAAGAAAAATTGCATGCATTTCACTACACACGCATGCAACATTTACGACCTGAGGATTATTATCTAAGAAGAACATTGTGCGAAAATTTTCTGAGAAACGTCGAACGAAATCCCAGATTCGCTTCTCATGTGATATTCAATAATAAATCGCTATTCACACGAGAAGGAATTTTACATACAACATAATTTGCTACAATCTATGGATTGCTTATTGTTTTCAAACAGAACTTTTCATCAAATAACGTATGTATGTAACGCATCTTTATCAAATGATTTCAAAACCAGCCGATTAATCGGTAATAATTAAATATAATTTATTACTTTGTAATTCATTATTCGTGAATTTTTCAATTTATTGCGTTCACGTGCGTAGATCCGTAAAAGTGTGATATATGTTTATAAATATTGATTTATTGTGATTATGCATAATATGTTTTTTTTTTTCATTAAGTATTCTCATTTACCGAATGATTAACTAATAGTGATTATTACTGATGAATCGATTCATTCGTAAAGGCCTTATTTTATAGATCGAGTGCGTCAGTAAATGTGTTGATAATGTGATACAATTTATAAGAAAAAGAAAATTTCTAATTTCTCTAATTGTATGTAATGTGCTATTTAATTTGAGTAATTCTCAGTCGCCAAATAATTAATCGGTTAATAGTGATGGATTGATAAATTTGGATTTTTATAAATCAGTGCGTGAATATTAATATAATTCAAGAAAGAAAAAACTTTGATTTATTCAGTATGGATTCGTCGCATGGAAAAGTGTTGCTATTACGGCGAGTGAAATTATCTGTACATATATGTTTTTTGCAAGATGTGAAGACATCGAATTTTTACAAGTAAGTGTGTGCATGCGCGCGCGCGCGCGCGCGTGTGTGTGTGTGTGTGTGTGCGTGTGTGTGCATGCGTGTGTGTGTGTGCATGCGTGTATGTGTGCATGCATGCATGCGAGCACGAATGTACATGTGTGTTTGTGTCTCGTAGCAAAGCAGCTGATCGTAGCGTGCGCCCCGCGTAATCACTCGCGTCGGACGGTGAGTTGCGCCGTCTACCTTCCCTGTCTACCTTCTATACTCAGTCCATAATTGATAAACTATTTCTGCTTATAATTTAAAAACTAATCTTCGGATAAAATTTTGGTAAAAGAAAAATTGTCTTAGAATAAAATTAGGAATACGCTCCTTTAAGGTCAGGTTTACATATAATTGCCAGAAAAGATAGGTAAATTTTAGGAATTTTTTTCAGACAAAAGAAAAGACATGAATATCGGGTTTTTTGCTAAATATTTATTACATTTTGAACTTCAAATGAAATATTTTTCAGCAAAAAAAAACAATATGGCGCCCGCCACATGTATCCAAACATCGACATACATGATGAACACGGTTAAATTGCGTAAACTGCAGCACATGCAAAAATGATCTGAAATGAAATGTATAAAAATAGTTTAAAATATATTAAATTTGCTGGAGGTTATATCTAAATTTAAGTGAATAAGTCGAAAATTAACAAAACGGCGGTCATTTGAAATTTAAATCGTATTTTTCTTATGATTTTTTTGTTTTTGTCTTGCTATAAAAAATATTGAATATTAAAAATTTTAATATTTTATAAGTATAACCTCCAATAAAAAATGTTTACATGTTAAGAGAAAAGAAGATTTAAATCGATATATTGAACGGTTCAAACACTAGAACTTACGCAGATTTGAAAAATCATGTTTCTAGAAAAACGATTTAAAGTTTTTGTTAAAGATTACTTGTTGTTTACTGCAAAATAATTGAACTTACACTTAGTCAGCTATTCCAGGGCCATACATCAATCCTTCTTCTGCTTCATATTTTTGCATTTGTGCAATTTGCTGCTCCCGTTTAAATAAGACAGCTCTTTTTGCAGCGTTGGACATGCTCTGCTCTGCCGCCTGAATGTGGTGAGGATCAACATCGAACGGTGAAATTTTTGGCTTCAAACCCGACAGGAATTCCCAGCACATTCATTATTTTTAATATAGAAAAATATCCCTCGTTGAATAAATTTGTGGCAATGTAAGTGACAACTTCAATGGTTTGGGAACCGCAGTGCAAATGTTTTGGAGCTAGTTTCCACACACACGAGTTCAAACATTCGTTTGAATTTTAAATATTTCCTCCGGTGCATCGTTGCAGCAAATCATTCGTGAAAAGAGATTCATAAATTGGTCTAATGGCATCTTGAACATTTTTTTGGAGAGGAGAGTCGTATTTGAATGACGCCAACTCACCATTAGCTTCTGTAACACGCCACTTGCACCAGTTATCTACTCTTTTTGGACAATGTGTTGTGGATCCTCGTCGATTGAACATTTATGATGGAACGTAACCCAAATAGCTTCTTTCATTTTTTCCACAGAATCAGGATGCCTCCTAATCGCCAATCCATAGTACAGTGTTAAATCTGCAATAACTTTGTTGATCAGTTTGCCAGCGCCTTTTCCACCGAGTCTCCTGGTTTCTTTTTTCACAGCCCGAAGTCGAGTGCCCATTCTTTTTTGCACATGTCCAACGCATTCTTTTTTTTTAACAGTAATGTTCTTGTATGGCTCCAAATCGTAGATAGCTTTAAAAATTTTTGTATCTCCGTCAATGTAATTGACATATTTCACGCCAAGTAATTCTTCTGATCGTGCAAACATTTCTTTTATGGCATCGACTTCCATTTTACCTGCGCTATCCTCATGATTTGCAGTACAGTTATCTTTGTGCGATTCTTCCCACTCATCATATTCTGGCCTTACCTTGTTTTGATTTCCAAATAGCGCAGCTTTGACAAAATGCAGATTTTATAGCAACGTCTATAACTTTATTGCTGTATTTTCCAATCAATGTATATACCAAATAATGTAAAACTTCGTTTTTTCCATGACTCGTTTCCCGACACAGTTAAATGCAGTGGCTCATTTCCGGTTTCAGTATTTTGCTCAATTTCTTCTTTTACAGCTTTTTTTTTAACTAACTCAAAGACGGATTTTGATGTAGCAAGAAGATTATCGACAAAGCAATAGTAAATAGTGGTACTGAAACTATGTGAAATGTCCATAAGTGAACAAAATGTGTTCATACTTTGTAATCCCATTCCTAAAATGCGTCTAGCAAACATAAAACGCCGGTTTATTTCATAAGACTGACTGATATTTGAACTCGAAGGAACATGCCGCGTGCTACAAAGACACTCAACCACCGATTTAAATGCTATTCCTGGTCCAGTCGTGCAAATAAATTTCATATCTCCATCACATAATTTACATTTCAAACATTCACTTAAGAAATTAAAAATCATCAAAAAGTTAAAAATAACTATTGTTCACATCAACGAAGGTTTCATCGTTTTTCATTTTTTTCGCTGACGTGCTCACGTACTCAGTTTCTACCATAAATTGATTTCCTTGAAACTTTTTCTTACCAAGAGATTCATGTCTCGTTGAGCCTCGAGAACCTTTTTTAGATAAATTCGGCATTTTTATTTCAAATATAGAATAGACACAACCGTTACTTGTCACTGACTATGCGTATGAAGCCACACGAAACACTCTAAGTTATAGAGAAGCAAACATAGTAATATATCAAAATTATGTAGTAAATGACTCTATAGTCATTAGACACTACTATCTACGTCCTAAAGTGCGTGCATAAGCATAGATATCGACTTGCATACCTGTAACAAATATTTCTACCCGAGCGTCTAGCGCTGCGTCTAGCGTGTTCCGTTATTGTCGGTACGCCGGTACGTTCAAGGCCATAACAACTTAAATAATGCGCGGATTAAAAAACCGTTTTAGCCGCACATTCTACACACTTGGACCTTTCAAAAAATGCAAAAAAAAAGAAATCGATTTTTCCGACCAAATATATGTAAACCTGGCCTTAAGGACAAACGGTTGTTCTGAATCACTCTGTATATACGTTTGTACTAGCTCGTAGACAACTGGTCAATAGCAATAGTACAAATAGTTCCATGTCTTTTTATTTGTGAATTAGCTAAATTATCACAAAAATGCTGGGACTGCGAGCGAAAAAAAGGTTCCTGTAATCTATGCCGCGATTCGCTTAGTTTATGTCACAGATCTCTCTAACCATCTTGAGTGTCTCTGTACTATTATAATTTTTCACGCGTCACACGGAACGAAGATCGAGCTGACACAATAACAAGTCTGAGCTGAACACTGTATTAAAACCTTGGAGAGGTTGAAAGAATGTTCTCCAAGTGAGCTGATTAAAAGGAGAGGCGCCAAATTACGATTGCATTTGCCGGTCACGATCACGTGGTGAGCGCGGCGTGATGCTGTATCCTTTCAATGTCCGGCAGTACAGTGATCTCGACATTTCAATCCTGATGAGAGGTGATAGTAGAGCAGTTTTGATTCACTCATCAAACAGTGCACAATAGAAAAAACACCAAGAAAGCTGAAACGAGCACAATCTCAAGCGATGAGTATTGCACAAGATGGCCGAGAATGAGTAATAATGGGCGCGCACACAAGAGAAGTGCCGGAAGCGTCTCAGGTGGCTTCCTGCTCATGCATAATGCATGTATCCGCGAGATGCTGCCATTTGCTAATGAGACCCCCGCGCGCAACTTTCGAGAATCTAAACTCATTCTCGAACACTTTCTAGACATAGCAAAAAGTCTCTTCACTACGTATGTACGATAGATACATGTTCTCTTTGAGAAAAATACATGTAATGTCGTATTTTGATCTATAAGAATATTGTAAGAATTAGACGACCGTAAGCGGTCATGAAAGAGATTCGGAATATAAACAGCTAACAGAGAGGAGCCGTCGTGGTCGTGCAGACTAAGTGTCGGATTGGTAGACGAGGGATCCCGAGTTCAAATCCAGTCGGTCTCCGTTAATTTTTTCCGAATCTAATAGATATCTTTCAATATTGAACAAAGCGAATGTTGTGAAGAACGACTACTGCATTGACAATACATGTATACAATATATACATGTGTTTTCATTTATTTAGTAAAATGATAAAAATTAATATGACAGTAAACAGAATTAGTCATGTCGATAATATAGACTTTTTAAATTGTCGATAATATTGACTGTTTAGATTGTTGATCTTTACTGACATTTCTTGAATTCCGTTTAGATGGCATTAACGGAAGACCATTCATCCTTCGCTTTAGGATTCCCTTAACAACGAAATGCTCATAGACGTGGCGACAAAGCCCATAATCCCATCATTGGCAACAAAGGATACAAAGGATACATTAACATCAATGCTCCGCTCGTATCTACATATAGAAGAAGCAGAAAAAGAGTGCAGGCAATATACCGTCCACTATGACGTTAAATGACAACAAGATCGATTACGTGCATTGAGAACTGGTGGATCGACTCCAATTGCTTGATGCTTCACGCCGAGCAGGTCATAACTCACGACAACGAGATATTGTCGATCATCAAGAAACTTCGCGAAACTAGTATTATTATTATATAAATTAAATCGCATATCGACTAAACGAACCAGTCAATTGATGTCAGTGAGGAAAAAACAATTTTTAGTCGTATAATATATCTTGTTTACTTGTTAATATTAATATCAAACAAACAAATATTAATATCTTCAAAATATGAGACCGTCCGATAGATGTGAAAAAAATGTTAACTCCGAAAGGCGACGACGTTGAGAAATTGCACACTCCGATGAGAAGAAATTTTCCACGAAGACATATCATAATTCGGGAATACGACGATCTGTGGCATGCTGATATTATCGAGATGCGTTCGTACTCGAGTTTCAACAAAGGTCATCACTACATACTCACTATCATCGATGCGTTGAGCAAGTATGCCTGGGCTATACCGCAAGAACAAGGTTGAAAGCGAGACGGCTAACGCTATCGTTAAGATAATTCGAAAGAGCGAAAGATGTCCGAGAAACTTGCAAATGGATAGGGGAAGGAATTTTACAACGCCGATGTACAGAAACTTTTGAAAAAACACAACATTAATTATTATTCCACATATTCGATGATGAAAGTATCGATTGTCGAACGGTTCAATCATACACTTAAGAACAACATGTGGAAGATATTTACGCTCAACGATACTTACAAGTGAGTCGACGCGCTACCACGTCTCGTGTCAAATTACAACGCGTAAGCATCGCATTATCGGCATGCGATCCGTTGACATAACTCTCGCGATTGCCAAAAGACTCTTGGACACGGTATATAACGCGATAAAGATCCAGCAAAATTCAAAGTTGGTGATTCGGTACGCATAAGCAAGTACAAGACAGTTTTCGAAAAAGGTTACATGTCAAATTGGACTATCGAGATGTTTAAGTGCAGCGTACTAATCCTGTAACCGATTTGCTCGAAGACTATCGCGAAAAATCCATCGCTGGAGCGTTCTACGAGCACGAGTTGCATCGCGCAACTCATCCGGACGTGTATCTCGTAGAGAAAGTACTATGCAGGAAAGGAGACAACGTTTACGTCAAGTGGCTGGGATTCGATGAATCACATAATTCTTGGATATACAAAAACAATGTGATTTAATTATAAGCAAATAAAAAATATTTATACATAAATACATAACGTTATATATACATATAACGATCCGTCCTCGCCGGGCGGTGTCGTGCGAGTTCGGATGCGCGGACGTGCTCGTCGGTTGCCGGGTTCGGAAATTAATAAGGTTATTTGATATTAATTAAATCAAATATTAATTAGATATTAATTAAAAATATATTTATTTGATTTGATGATGTGGATACATAGCGATATAGATTTGCTTAGCGCGCTATTGGTAGGTGTTATGTTCTGTTTGACGTGCGTTTTTTGGGGCGCGTGAAGTATGTGGGGTGCACTCGGAGTGCGCGGCGCGTGCGTCAAGACGAGTGATTGGTTCGTGACGGGGCCTACTGGTCACATAGGCGCGTGATTGGTTGAACGGTAGTTTGTTGATAGCACTCGCAGTGCGTGCCGCGTTATTTGTTGTTGCCGCGTGATCGATGCGCGTTCGAATGTCAGGAGAATGCTCGCTCCTACTCGTGGATTTTACACGAGAGGCAAGTATACTTGTCGGAAACCGAGAATACTCCGTTTCGTGTGTTCATGTAATGGTAAGAGTAGTGAGACCGACTGTCTCGGAGTTAGAAGATAGGAGAAACGAGTGACAAGTATACTTGTCGGAAACTAAGAATGCTCCGTCCCGATTTGCTCATATCGTATCGTTAGCAAGGAAGCGTTTAGACTGAGGATGCTCTGTCTCGGAGGAGCGAGAGCCAAGTATGCTTGGCAGGGCTGAGAATGCTCTGTCCCGATTTTCTCACTTTTGCAGATGGATGATACCTGGTGTCGAGTATACTCGGCGAAGATCAGGAATGCCTGGTCTCGGTATCGGTTGGAGATGGGAACAGGCCGAAGGATCGAATCGATCTGGTTCTATCGGTTCTATGGATATTATATACTCATTGCGTTTTGTTATTTTGCAGCTTGCAAAATAGTGCGGGTCGTCGACGGTATTTGACGCGCACGTGACGAGTGCATGTTTGTTGTGCAGCGGTCGGTGTGTTCGATCTTATGGGCGCGCGCAATGGTCGGTGTGTTCGGACGCGGAGCCCGGTCACACTTACATTTAAAACGGAGTGCGGGAGGCGTATCGTTACAATACAAAGAGTCTTATTAAAAAAAAACTATACATGTATGGTAACTACGATGATAATATATAAAATATATAAAACTACAAGAAATACATACATACAGACATACATACATACGTACATACGTACACACGTACACACGACATACGTACATACGACATACACACACACACACACACACAAACACACACACACACACACACACACGTACGTACGTACGTACGTACGTACGTACGTATATACGTACATACATACATACATACATGCTGGGTTATTGGAAAAATCATGACATATTTTTTCTGTGTTTTTCAAAGGTCATTTATTTATTTAAAGAAAGATCAATCAATGATATATTGCCCGTTTTATTCGATAACCCTTCGCCATCTTTCAGTGAGTTTCACAATTCCTCGTTCATAGAAGGATCTGTCTTTATTGGCGAAAGACCTATCTTTATTGGCGAAAAACTGAACAAGGTGCTGATTTACAGTCTCATCTAAATGTGATGAATTAAATGTTATATCATGCAAGGAGTTTTGAAGAAAGCGAAATAAGTGGAAATCTGATGGCGCAAGATCAGACGAGTATAATGGGTGTGGCAACACATCCCATCCAAGCTCCGATAATTTTTGATGGGTGGTCAAACTTGTGTGTGGTCTCGCGTTGTGATAGAACACAACTCCTTTACGATTAACGAACACTGGACGTTTCTGGATGATGGATTCGTTCAAATTGTCCAATTGCCGACAGTACACATTCGAATTGATTGTTTGGTTCCTTGGTAGGAGCTCGAAAAACACGATACCAAAATCTCACCACACTGAGAGTAACTTTCCTCTGATAAATGTTTGCTTTTGATGTCGTTTGAGGCGAATCATCACGTCGAGAACAAGACCGTTTGCGCACATTGTTGTAAACAATCCACTTCTCATTATCAGTTATCAGTAGTTTCAAAAAAGATTTTTCTTCACATTTAATGAGCATATCGCAGATGTTTATACGCGCAGTCAACTTCTTTGAGTTCATAAGGAACCCAAATAGCGAGCTTGCTTACGTATCCCAACTTCTTCAGGTGGTTGTGAACACTTGAATGATAGATGTTCAATGTTTCTGCAATCTCTCGTGTCGTATAACATGGATTTGGCTCGATCAATATCTTTATTTTGTCGTCATCAACCTCGGTGGATCTCCCTGACCGAGGAGTATCGTTGAGATCAAAATCACCAGCATGGAATTTCGTGAACTATCGTTCCGTTGGCGTTCTTGTAGAGCATTGTCACCGTAAACTTTACGTAACTTTTCACAAGCTTGACGCGCGTTTTTCTCTTTACGGAAGTAAAACAGTAATATATGGCGAAAATGCACAGTTTGGTCTTCCATCTTCAACTTATTATCTCCAAAATCTTCAAAACTCAACCAAATTGCTCAATTTTTTTTTAGAATGAAGCTAGAACTGTCAGCTGTCAACTGTCAAATGACATAGCAATAACATAGATGCGAATGATTCTAGTACGTCCAAAAATGATCTAGCGTCATCTGTTACAAAAATGCGTCATGACTTTTCCGACAACCCAATACATACGTATAAACTACATATACATTATATATATATGACTGCCGTCCCTGAGGACAGTCTCTCAGAATGTAATTTACGATAGATTGGGCGCTAGGCACGAACACGTGCCACTCACTCAAACGAAAGGAATCACAAATTGTCCTTAAATAATTAAACTTAGATTCGCGGACGGAAGCGATAATCCGGCAGCTCGTGCAGATGATAGAGAGGGAGGTTCGCAGAACGGGGGCGCGTAAAAGAAGAAGTCAAAATCGCACACAAGGATTAGTTGTCGTAACGCGAGAACAGCTTTTATTTCGATCTGGATGATTGCCAGTAGATAAGCAAGGGGAATCCTAAGCCCCCCCGGGGCGAAAGGGGGGTGAGGAGGAAGGGGGATCGTAGGATCCCTAGAGAGTTCATATCCGGGGAGGAGAAGGTGGATCCCTCTGGCGGTCTAAGTTTATCCTCCTCGGTCGGTAAGGATGGTTTTCTTTCCCCAAAGGTTCGTATTGGGGGGGGGGGAGGAAAAGGTGGATTCCTCCGGCGGTCGTCGGGGTAAGTTTATCCTCCTCGGTCGGTTTCCCGGATGGAAGGATGGTTTTCTTTTCCTACGACAGTCGTGGGGTTTCCCCGGGCGATCGCGGGTCAGTTTCCCCCCGGGGCGGTCGCAGGTCTAGGCGTTTTCCGCGGGGTCTAGCGCGTTTTTTTACGCCGCCTTAGAGTATTTAACTAGAGGTATCGACGATGTATCGTTAGTTTGTGAGATGGAGAGTCAGTCTAATATTCCGGAGAATCAATTGAAGGATTCGGAGATAATATCGCTCTTAGACGAACCGCTCAAGTTTCTCGAGAGAGATGGAACGCGAGATCATGGAATAGAAGAAACGACCGATGATCGAGCGGGAAGAAGAGGAGGACGGGATATCAGCGGAAGCTGAGAGTGACGCGGTTGACTCGTTCGAGTTGATGCGCGCGATGTGGACGTCTATGCATTCGACGGCGTGTAATTTGCGGCTGATGATGGCGTTTCTGTCTAAACATTTAACGCTTCGTCGAGAAACGGAGCCGATCGCGCGTATATGCGAGGCCGAGCGTATGAGGAAACGCTATACGTATCGTCATCGACGTGTGGAGTCGGAAAGGTCCGTGGTACTCGTACTGTTCTGGGGAGAGCATGGTTCGCTTGGTCGAGAGTTCCGCGACGCCGGATGAGCGCGTGTCGCTCATGGAGATCGAGATAGCGAGGGAGGTTTCCTCAAGTTGGATACGAGAGTACAGGGAGCATCTGGTGCGTCTGAATACGACGAAGGGAGATCTCGACGACGAGTACGAGAAATATCTTGCGCATCTGGATACGGCGAGGAAGAATGACGAGAGTTGTGGCAGTTTAGATGCGTTGTTCGCGTCCCTATCTGGAGACAAGGAGGAGATTGATTCGTTCAGTACGTGACGAAGTTGACGAAGAGTGGGCGACAGCTCGAGGCGAGATCTTCGGGCGAGAAGGAGACCGATTGCGAGTTGGTTCGAATATACGTGTACAACGTCAAGGATATAGTCAAGAAGAAGAGACGTAACTAGTGGAAATACACGAAATTGAGAGTTCAATTTTTGAACTCCGCGTCGAACCGGAAGAAGGAGTTAGTGCGACAGTTAATAGATCGAGTCGCCGATGATCTGAGGAGAGTGCCCGAAGTGCGTGAGGAAGCGAAAAGCGTCGAATGCGACAGTGAGTAGGGATATATCGCTATGACATTCGCGCAAATTATCGCGAGAGGGATCGATTGTGGTAGAGTGCGAATTTGCGCGAGTATATGTCTATGTATAAGAATATATACTAATATGTACACTAATATACTGATATGAATATATGTATAAGAATATGTACACGAATATGTATACGAATATATGTGTAAAAATATGTATACAAATATGATGAATTCATAAGTATATGCTGAGTAATAAAACAATATATGTACGAGATATGCTGAAATAAAAAAGAACAATGCGAATCGTCATTAATACGCATCGTTGTTGCGGCGATTAACTAACCGCGAGAGATGGAGTTTCCTTTCCTCGTTCGTTTGCATCTCGTAGAGACGAGAGGCGGATCGGCGACGTGCCGGAAGTTTTCAATTTGCGATACTGAGGGTGACGTTATCGAGAACGTATGAGAGAGACGAGAGGTGGCAGTCGCGCGAGAAAAAAATCGTCGTACGAGTGTTAATAATAACGAGAGAATATTTTATTAGGAATGTAAAAAGAGAGGTAAAGAATGATGAGGAAAAAAGGATATTTAGATGATTTTGCAATGCGTCATTTTCGCGCTCGCTACGTGTGACTACAGGAAGTCCGACCGCAACGGCGATAGGAGATTCGTCTATCGTTTATTTTATCGTTCTTTATTTTTTCTATTCTATCGCTATTCTATCGTTATTATGCTTTTACTTTTTGTTCTCTATTATGTACTTTTACTTTATGTACTTTTTAATGGTATTACGTATGAGATCTTTAGCGAGATCGTCATTCGTTGGAGCGTAATCGCGAGACGAGAGATCTTATATTTGGACTCGTTCGACGAGAATAATCTCGCTATCGCGCAATAGAGAATAGAAATTAAGCGGTTGAAATTTCCGATTCGCGAGTTAGATTGATTCATCGCGTCAGTCTCGGCCCCCTCGCGACCGATAGAGACATCGATCGAGCGGCTCGCGCATATTTCGATCAGCGACGCGCAATGTCGATTCGATTTTCGCCTCGCGCGATGACGCCCGCGCGTGGGATCGCCGTAGTCGCATGCGCGACAGCCGTTATCGCGGCGATTCGCGACTCCGCCGCCGATAGCGACCTCGCCGCCGATAGTGACGAGGAGGCGATTCGTTTTTTGCAAAATTACGGATACCTAGATGGCGATAACGTGCAAACGATATCCGATAACGCGACGTTGGCTTTGAGACACGCGATCGCGCTTTTCCAGGAGTATTATCGTATACCTAGTAATGGGATTCTTAACGAGGCTACGTTGGAACAGATGCGTAAACCGCGATGTGGCGTCAGAGATATATCGAGTTTTGACTTAGACAAGTTTCCGAGGAAATGGGCAAAGACGCGCCTCGCTTGGAACGCTTTCACCTGGCGAGCGAGAGCGTTCTACGAGTCACCGAGGTCGCGTTCGAGATGTGGGCGACGAATTCGTCACTGACATTCGAGCGCGATTCGATGAATCCCGATATCGTGCTATCATTTAGGAAGGGTTTTCACACGTTCGTAGATTTTCGACATCGAGATAGCCGAATATGTCCGTTGCTGGACGGACCAGGAAATATACTAGCTCACGCCTTTTTACCATCGTCCAAAATGTCGGAGGTGCATGTGGATAACGCGGAGAAGTGGCACATCGAACTGACCGTTAATCCTAACGATACGATTCATCTACTGCATACGTTGACGCATGAGATCGGCCACGCGTTAGGATTACATCACAGTCCTCAGAAAATTTGATAATGTACGTCTTCGTTCCTTTTCCTGTGCGATTGAGCGAGGCGGATTTTCTCGTCATTCAGAATTTATACGGTTTAAGGAAAGAGCAAAGTCTTGAGACCAGCAACAACGACCATAGCGACGACCACGATCGCAATGCGCAACACGGGCGATTCCGCGGATCTGTGCGTGTTGCGACGCGTCGACGCGGTGTTGGTGTTAGAAAATAGAATGTACGTGGCGTATCGACGCCACTTATGGTCGGTCAACTTAAACGGAAAATCTTATGGCAGATCGTTGTTATTGACGGACTATCTGTGTTTCCTTCCCGATAATTTTACGCGTTTGGCGAGCGCGTATCGACGACCCTCGGGTCAACTTGTATTGTTCGTAGACGATATGGTTTACATGGCAGAATATCCGAGTTTCGAGCTAGTACCGGGTTGGCCGAGGAAACTGAAGGATATAAATCTTCCTCCTAACGTGAAAATCAACGCTGTAGTTAATACTAACGCGGGTTAATACGAACATTCACGATTTACAACGACGAGATCGTGGCCGAGATCGACGACTGCTCGATGATAGCCGTCAGACATAACTCGTTGCACGCGATATTTCCGGGGATTCCACCCGCCGTAACGTCCGTCGTTCGATACATTGACGATAATGTAACTGTACTTTATCGTTAAACGACAGTTCTTCAAGTACAACGAGTTTACCAGAAGTATAACTATGGCCGGTAAATTCGACCCGGAGATTTTTGGTATCGTGTGTCCAAGGGACGGACTGTTAGAACAATTGCGCGCTCTTCTGAAAAGACTCGCTCAGATGAGAAACGTATTTTCGAGCGAGGACGATTTAGAAGAGGAGAAGGAGGAGGAAGAAGCACGAAAGTTTTCGTATAGTGTATAGAGCGAAGGATATGAAACGTTTACGAACGATCAATATCGCGCGATCTCTCCGATTGTAAAGATATCGAGCATTCGCAGGGTTCCAAGACGCATCGAGTCGACGAGAGCGATGACGCGAGCAGGAGAGAATGCTCGATGATGACAGGCCGATCGCGTCGAGTTATAACAACACCGGTTGTACGAATAATCCAGTTAGAGTTCTAGAACGAAAATATCCCTTGACTAAGACGGGATACAAGTTCCTCAATGTATGTATCACTCTTGAACGTTCCTCGCGCGTGAATATTATCCTGGGAGATAGTCATCGCATAGCAAGGAGGTCTCGATAGCAAGGAGGTGTCGCCTGATATGTGGAGGCAGCTTCTCGAGCAATGACACGTTCTCTCGAAGTATCTATAGAGTACCAACGGAGAATCGTCCTTTCCGGCCCCGTCGCATATTGGAAATATGATTGTACGTTTCAGAAGAATCAACAACCTGACGATATTACGCCTGGAAACGCCCACGGTTCGCTTGGCTATGTCGAAGGAAACGATGAATAATATGTTCGAGCTCGAGCATTGCGTCAACCGACTCGTTATCTCGACTTTGACTAAGATATTAGCAAAGATCAACGCGAAATTGGCACGTTTCAAGGATGTCGCGTCCGCTAAGAATACGGAGAATATCTCGAGAGTCATACGCGATAGCGATGCCTTCGATCGTAACGACATTATCGATTGCGAACTCGTTGCTCTGTTCTTTGGGATGTAAGATTGAGATGAAATAAAGTGAGATATATATTGTAAAAATGTTTTTTTTATTTGTACTTCCCCAAGCATGTATATAAGCTGCGAGCGATAAAAGAATCTGATTATAATATAAGCAATGGATCTGATATATAATATAATAGTTGAAAACAATCTGATATATGATATAATATGATATAAATCGTTAACGTGACATTACAGTTCGGTGATACATTCGTGTCGTTTCACCAGTTGTACACTTTGCACACGTTCTCCATGGCGCAATTCTTCGCATGACGCTCGCAGTAGAAGGCACGAACGTCGTCCAAGGTGGTTAGGCGTCCTATATCCTCGAAATCCGCGTCAATAGTCTCGACGATCACGTCGTGGTCCGCGATGACGTCGCCGCCGAGAATCTCCTCCAATCACTTCTTTTTCTCCAAGCCTTTGACGTACACTCGTCTAGGTACGTCTCGCGATCGGTCGTACACGCCGCTTCGAATCACGGTCTTCGAAAATCTGTAAGCGACGTCGCCGTCGCTCCACTGTAGACCATGCTGTTATCCAGCACGCTCTAGATTTCTCCGCCTTTGTAAGAAGATTCCAGAGTATCGCTTCTCGAAACATTCGATGAGTCAGCTCTTTTCCATTTCTTAATATCGCCACTTCTTTAACCGTAAATTTCTTCCTTGGTAAAACCTTGCAGATCGACGAAGATCGGTACGTTCAACATCATCGCGAAACGGGGAAATTCGATATCTTTGCGCTCCGCTCTTCTTTATACGTTCGTTATCGCTATCGCATAAGGAAAACCGCGGTTTCCTGTTTTTTTACGTAAGTTTACCTACGACGTTCATCAGCGGGTTATACTCTATAACTCTATCGTGAACGATGAGACAATAAGCCGTTATGTTAGCCAGAACGTTCTCTTTGCACTCGAATTCTACGCGAACGTCGACGATGGTGCTCTTGATCGATTCGGCGGGAGCAATGACCACGAGCGGATCGTATTGCAGAAATCTAGTGACAGTTATGAACGGTCTCGCAGGTCTCGCACCCGTAATATGCCTTTCGAAATTTCAGATACATATCGTACAACACTGCGAACTTGTTACGCTCGAAATCTAGATTCATATCGTCGTAGGGAGATAGAACTCGGAATTCAAATAGAGTTTTACATTAATCAGCTTACAATCGAATTTAAAAATATCTTCCAACGGTACATTTTTCCTTCCGATCTGTAGTGCGAAAATCACGTATCGCGGTTTCTCCAAATACGTCGCCGCTTTTATCGCCCACGAATGCTTGGTCGTACTTTGCAACAGCGGAAATTCGTACAGATCCCACGTACAGAACCAACGTACATTCGTACAGAAAGCTCATACTCATATCGTCCGCTGTCCAACGTTCACAGAAGTGACAGTTTGTTGACGTCATTCAGTATCACGTGCGGCATTTGCCACTGTATTCTCAACAACGTAAGTTTTTGTCTCTGATCCGGATGCGCCACGACGCAATTGTTATCGTTGCGAGCGCGTATCAGAATGAGTTCGCCGCGCGTTTCATTATGTGCTTGTAATCCTCGCAGAAACGAGGAGTACGTTGAGAGGCACGCAAAAGTTAAAATCGTCTAACGCTATAGGCGGTATTTCCCATCCGGTATTCTGTAAAGCTCTATCTCTCTCATAGCTCAACGATGCGTAGTTTTTCATTAAGGTCGTTATCTCGATGCTTCTATTCTTATCGATCTCCACGCCACGCTTGAATCGCGTATCGAATCTCGTCGAACATAAACGCGACGCAGTTGTTGACTAGCTTCGCTCTCGTAACTTCCTTCGCCGTACTTTCCTTCGCTGTGCCTTCCTTCGCGCTCTCTCTCGTCGCGAATTTTTCCTCGATGTACAGAAAACTTTCGCACGGCAACGTGTACAGATCCTGCTGCTGTAGGTATTCGTATCTCGTCGCTGTATCCGAATGTGGTGTTAGCGTACGAATTGTAAGTGTGGGTTTCTATTCTCACGATACGATTGTCAAAGATCGGGGCACCTCCGATATTTAAAATGTCGCTCGCCATGTTGATTCTTCACGACGAAATCTAAATATCTTAAGAACACGACGTTCGTGGCGTTCAACTCGTTTGCCCTTCCCTCGCGCACCTTCCTCGTCGCGTTGTTTCGCGGTAGGATCGCGGATGTAGCGATTGCGTCTCCTCCTCCTCTTGCGTACCACTCATTCAGAATCTTTCGTTCTCGCGCATCTCTTTAATGCCTTCGTGAAGTCGCACCGTTATCTCCTCTCCGCGAAAGTCGATCGGTCGCCCGTCCTAATCCACGACTCGAAGCGTGATATTGGTGACGTTTCGCGCGATGATCGGAAAGTAAATGATCAATGTCGGAGCGTTCGACAGTTTATATCCCGGAGGAACGTTCGGGGAAAACTCGTGTATCGTGTGAATCGGTTCGTCGTTGCTGTACGCACCCGCGGTAATATTGCACTCCACCTGAATGATATTCACGCCCATAATATTCACGGGCCCGTCGGACGTGTGCTATTTGTTCGGTCGTAGCACGCGCGACGACGAGAATCCTAGGAGCGAACCGATATTGTTCGGTTTCGCGAAATCGATTCGATGCTCGCCTAATCTTGCTTCTTATGGTGTTCTTGTTGGCACGAATGATCAGAGGCCGCGCGCCCCTCTCGCCCTCGTCGCTCTCGTCGCTCATCCTCTTGTTTTCGTCGATCCTTCGCTTTTTAGAGATAGCAGCGTTCAGATATCTGTCTATCGCGCTCAACTCGTACGAACCCTCAGGAATCACGATCATTTTGTCGTCGTAATAAAACTTATTATTCGTGGAATCGACGTTCGGTATAATGTTGTACGTCTCGAAATTGAGTGAGACCTAACTCGTAATCGTCGTCGCTCAGATCTAAGGCGAGAAAATAGCACGCCATGAGGACGCTACTCTTACCGGTGAACGAAAGGCTTAGCGACATCGCGACCGATCCTCGAGAGAAATCGCAGGCACAACTGACCGCAGATGCTCTGATCGTACGTCTGATACGATCCGCGATTGTACGTTATATTTATGTCGCCGCCGAGATATCTCTTAAGTTCCCTCGGCAGTCGAAGATTGCCGAAACCGTCGAAATAAATCGCGTCATTTCCCTCTTCGCGTAGGCGACGTGAGTATCCGAACTCGTCGAGTCGTCGAGATTCATGATGCCGCTCTCGTTGCGTCGCACCTTCGACGGTAACGCGTCACCATAAACACTTCTCTAAAGAAGGGTACTCGCAGACGCGCCGAGCAGTTCAGCTGTTCGTTCGTCGTAATGCCGGAGAGCGATAACTCGAACGATCCTAACGTTTCCTTCCATAATTTTTTTTTTTTTTTCGTTCTCCTCGTCACATCACTGCCACGTTTGTAAGGCGCTAGGTGCAATCAATGACTCTCCATCGCCCGATTGTGATGTTGCAACTCCTCCAGTTGACACCGAGCGGCCTTACCGCCTTCGTGACACCTGCAGCGATCAAAGAACCGAGCGCGCTTAATATCGGAAAAATGAGCAATAAGCCTCCACGTTTCACCGTCGGAAGTATTCTCTTCGTCGTTGTCGTCTTCCTCTTCTTCTTTCTCAAACCCATGCATAGCTTTGTTTTTGCTTTCATAGCAGTTCATACGGCAGTCGCGGCGGCTCTCTCGCCGAAGGTGGAATCTCCAGCCGTTATACGTTCGCGTGCCTTCTCGGCGAGAGCTCGATCGGCGAATTCCTTATTTCGCGAGTAGGCGATGTCGTGCTCGCGGTACGCCGTGTCCAACAGGTTTACGCCTCGATCGTCGCGCGCCAATCGCTTCGCGAGATGGATGCCGCAAAATTGATACCCGGGAATATGTAGTTCGAAGAGAAGCGTATTTATCATCGTATCGAGTAATCCCGCGCCGCTAAGCATTCGCTACAATTCTTGATAAGAGGCGCAGGACCGTCTATGTGCGATCGTTGCCACGGACGATTATAATGCTTCAGACACACGCGACAACGTTGCACCTCGGGATCTGCTCTCAGATGATCAGGTCTGTTCCACAGTAGCTCCACATATCTGTCGAAATCGCGCACGAGAACGATCCTCGGAATAAGTCGCACTGTTTGGCGGATAGATTGAGAATCGCGTTTGTCCGTTAATAGAGGAAACATATCGATCACTGTGTGCGATCGAATCGTCATCGAGTATAAGTGGAGCGATTATCGGTCGCGTCTCCTCGAAGCGAGCGCGCGCGTAAATGCGATTCGTTCGACGGTCGTCGGCTATAGGAGTGCTCAATCTCGATCGTAAGGCTCGACGAATCTCGGGCGACGCAGTCGGGAGGGCGCGCAGACACGGCTCTCTACTACCGAACACGATACGTTGCATCATTTGCGATCCCTCCAACTGCGGTAAAACGAACGTGTTGATAAGCATGCTCGAAAGTCCGCACGGCGCTTCGAGAACGTGTACATCTACTCGAAATCCCTGCAACAACCGAAGTATCGATATTTGGCGGAGCTGCTCGAGTTGATGGATGAGATCGGCTATTGCGCGTTCTCGAACAATAGCGACGTTGTGCCACCGAGCGAGGCGCTTCCCGATTCGATATTCGTGTTCGACAACATGGCCTGTGACAAGCAGAACGTGATCAGGGAATATTTCGCCATGGGTCGACACTCGAACATCGATTGTTTCTATCTTTGTCAGACATACGCTAAAATTTCGAAACATCTGATATGCGACAACGCGAATCTCTTGATTCTGTTTAAGCAGGATGGCACTAACCTAAAGCATGTTTATAACGTGAACACGGATATGTCGTATGAGGATTTTTACGTCATGTGTCGCGCGTGTTGGAAACGCAAATATGGTTTCATAGTCATCGATAAGGACAATGCGTTAAGGAACGGTACAGATGAGGATTTAACGATTTCGCCGTAGTATAGAGCAATCAGTTGTGCGACGAGGATGGACGTCGACACTGCTGCGAGTATAGACGTCGACGGCTAGTACGGATGTCGCTCGGCGGGAAAAAACGACGCGAGAGATCGCGAAGACTCAGGACTTTATTCGTAAAAAATTCAGAGAGTTAAAGACCGGTGAGATAGAAGAGGAGATCGCTGGAGAGGCGACTCAAACCGATCGTTCAGCCGTTGAAACGAATCGCCGAGAACACCACGCGAGACGAGTCAACCGAGGAAATTGATCGCATTCGTCGACGCTAAGAGGAAACACGAGACCGACGACGACGAGCCGCCTCTCGATCGCGACGGCGAGTCCCGCGACTAGAAACAAATCGGACGAATCGATCTCGAACGCGCAATGGGGACCATTAGGTCGCAAATATATGGGCCCGCTTCTAAGCGGGGACAGACAGAACGAGATCGATCACGTTTATGGGGTGTACTTCGATTTGGACGGCTCGATGCTTGGCGACAGGCGATTCGATGTAACCGCCGATGATCGTGATCGTGGGCGACACGCGATATCCGGGTACCCCGGGCTTATACGAGTTGATCTTCAAGAGACTTCCCGACGACGCCGTGTACACAGAGAACGACAAGCAAACGTACAAGAGTATACTGTTAATTACGAATGTCCATCGGCGTGATCACAACGCGCTTATGCCCATTCTAGGAAACAAAGGTTTCAAGTACAAGCATATCATCGCGCCGCTATTGCTCGATAGAGACAAAAGTGGCGCTGGTACTGGTAAAGCGAGAAAAAATGGGATCGACTCTGTTCCATCCGCTTTGCGGGTGAGAAACAAAGGAATCGAGTACATTCATTGGGACGATCCCAACGAACTAGATCGTCTTCGATTGCTCGATGCTTCTAGATGAGCTGGCAACGACGCTCACGACAACGAGATTCTATCGATACTCGAGAAGCTTCGCGAGATCGACGCGATCGAGTAAAATGCGGCGCGCGCTCGCGGCGACCGGTATTAGACCGTATAAGATACGTCATTTGGATATGCCAATCGACGATGCTGACGCGACGACCAAGGATTACGTCGACGACGCACTTCGCGTAAAGAGCGAGGAGTCGAAAGCTCTAATGAACGAGCTATGAAAACAGCTGGAAGATATGAACAAGCGAATTCGGAATATTTTCCTACAGTATTATGACGTAAGAACCGAAGTGGACGTTCTGCGACACTTCGAGAAGAAGAGAGAGGCCTCGCTCGTCGATTACGACAAACGAATAGAGGAGACGAGAGACGCGAACGAGAGCTCGAGAAGCGGGACGAATTGCGAGAAAAAGATCGGATCTGAGCGAGATCCGAAAGGTCATCGAGACGCTCGTCAAATGGTTAGGAATGGACAATACGCACAACTCTTGGATACATAAAACGGCTGTATTATAATGAATAAAAAAAGTACAAAGTGAAACAATTACTTATTTTACATTGATAAAAGTATTTATACTACATTAGTATCTAATAACGATATCTTATAATGATCCCACGGTAATGTATCGGTGGAATCGGGTATTAAGTATCACTTATCACCGTGAGAACTCAAAGCTAGCTTTAGTTCGGACACGGTGTAAACCTCATGCAATCGTATGCACGCCTGACGCCTCGATTGCTACAACGATTCGTTTAAGCAACACACGAAATCTTTGTTATCGTTTTCGCGACGGTACTCCTCTTGACGTCCTTTATTCTCTTCGTATCGCTCTTTCCCAGAACTTTCAGAGCGTACATTTTCGCCCTGAGTCCTATGAACTTCGTCATGATCGCTCTGTTGTTCTCGTCCTTCATCAAACCGAGAACCTTCTTGTTCGCGCGCGGTATATCGTACGCATTGTCGTCGGCAGGTAATCGCTGGTGTCGAATCTCGTGATATCCCGCTTATATATATTCTCGTAAACGTTCCGGCATTCCAGAAAATATATCAAGCTATCGATGTCCGTGTACATGATTTTGTATTTAGAGCGATAAAGCGGCATCATATAATCGTAATGAAAATCGTACAAACGCATCTTGGATATCTCTAGAATGCACATACCGACGTAAATTGGTTTGTTAAACTTAACTTCGAGTTTGCGCAACTCGACAGCCATGAGATTTTCGTCGAAGACGCTCCTGCTGTGAAAGTTCGGTTTCGCGATCAGCGCTTCCGCGCCGTATCTTCCATTCCAACGCGTCTCACGTCTACATAATTGCGCACGTTTTCCATTGTCTTGCCGAAAACCGCGTTGTTCATCAGCTTATACAGATTCTCGAACTCGTTGCTCGCATGAATTCTCCGTTCCGTATTGAACTCGATATACGCGCGCAGCCAAGGAGATTGCGCGAACCGCAACATGCGATAGACCTTCGTCACGCGTAAACCATGTCGCACGCACTGCTGAAGACTGCGATAGTGCGTCACATAACGCGACTTATCGTAGAGCATGGCGAGTAGCTTTTCGTTTCGATTTCCTGGCGGTCTCTCATCGGAAGATCCGCGTGGCTATCATGAAGATATCGCGGATACTCGAGATCGACCTCTAAAATATAACCGATATCGGAGTCAGATGATACGGACATAACGTTGAGACTCTCGACGTCCTGAACCCATCGAAATTCCGCATACGGTAAGGATTCTCACATAGCCCAGCCGTAGAGATTGTTCACGTAGTACATGAGATATGACGACGAGACGAATCGTACGACGATTCGTATTGATTGTTAGCTCGCGCATTCGAGCATTGACTCAGACCGCCGCATATACCGCGCTCTACAAACAGCACCATATCGATATCGGTAAGCAAATCGAATCGAACGTTCGTGTATTTCAACATAGCGTCCCACGTGTATCCCGGTAATGTGAAATAATGCGCTGAATCTAAACCGTAACTTTCCATACAGGTATCCCGAAAATTTTCAAAAACATTCTCCAAGAGAAGCACATCCGTTTTTAAATATAAATCGCTGTACTCACCAAGAGTCCTCACGCGAAAATGTTCCCCTTTCGCGCGTGCTTGTAATTGCTAGCGCTCACAGTTTCGCCAGTTAAAGAACTGTGACAGGCTTCGATCGGCGGTAACTCGGTCTCTAATAGTTTATTAACGCTGTCGACGTACTCGTACGAAAATACGCCCTTGCGCGTGAGCAACTCGAAATCCTCCGCGACGAGATCGAAGAATTCGAATCGCGCGATCCTCAATTTTTCCCGATCTAGATACGAAACTACTTTTTCTAAACTGATATTGAGAAACTTAAACAAATCTATGAAACGTAGTTTAACGCAATTTTTCCATTTTTCGTACGCCGAATCATTGACGATTTTCGAAAACGCGATGTAATTCTTCTTAGTCAGCGGTAATAGATCGACTCTACCTTCGAAAGTATTCGCTACATCCTTGATAATAAAATGCGCGTCGTAACTGGATAGATTGTGAAAAAAAACGGGAATAACGAACGCGTTCTGATAGTTCAAATTGTAGTTCGCATGCGCGGGTTCTCTGTACCGTCCGATAAGATGACAGTGATCGCGCACGCGAATATCGTACAGCCCAAAGATCCTTCCGCACACAATTTGTCGCCTTTTGAAAAGCACTCCGCTCGTCCGGCGTGAGCTCCGACATCGATACGCTCGCGCACAGAACCTTCCTCATGCGACACGCGAGAGCGCGCAGCTCCTCGACGAATCACGAGACGCAGTCGTCGCTTCGACGAGATCTATATGCGGATACGATTCCGTTGTATGTGCTACGCAAATAATATCTTACGCTGAATGCCTTGTGGTGTTGATAGGTGAATCTATCGTCGAAATTCCCAGCGAACCATCGATCTCCCTTTTCTAAAACGCACTCCAAATCGGCGTACACGGCGAATTACAGTCTCTCCTTTCTGTCGTGATTGCGAAAGGAGAGCCACTTGTCCTTGTTTGGAAGAATAACGGCGCAGTCGTTCGCTCTTCCGCATTCGACGCTATGCGCCATCAGTTTTTCGTTCGAGTAAAAATAATGCAGACATCTAAAAAAAAAGATTTATGATTAATACAAATTTACCTCGCGACGAGCATAATCTCTCTCTTACGTTTACCGATCGTATATGTACTTTTTCTCCTTATGCCTGTTTATTTGCGATGTTAACAGTCGAGATAGGTGCTTTATCCATACGAAGTGATCAACGTTATCGCCGCGCCGTTCGTTCAGATAGAGCAAATTCACGTGCGTAGACTTCTTGTTCCTCGTGAGCGACAAGAGAATCATGATACTGTTCTTCTCCCTTTTCTCTCGAATGGCAAATACGTTGATAGACATCGTTAAGACGTTCAAACCTAGCGATGTTTCGTAACGTCATAGGAAAGTCGATATTCAGCACCATGAATAGTGAGGATACGACGAAGGTCTATCCGGATGTAGATCAACGGGATATAGAGCGGCCATCACCGCCCACGCGAAGCACGCATTGTCGTTTAAACGTACGTTAATCACAACTCTCTTATATCTTATTTTCAAAGGAAGTGCCATCCAATATCCAGCGTGCATAGGATTACACTTATTCACATTAATCATCAAATTTAATATCCGAAGTAATGCCCAACCGCTGTCGCGTTCCTGAAATTCCTCCAGCAACGTCAAAACAACATTCATAACGTCTCCGTTGTACCATTCTCGTAGATCGGAATAGCTGGCGACATACCGAATAGCTGGCGATTCCTCGTGCGAATGCTTTTAACAGCGCTCTTATTATTCGCGATGAACTCTCCGTGAAACACGATGTTGACCTTTAAACACGCGTGCATATCGAGATCGACTCGCACTCGCTCGAGCAGAGGGACTCGTCCCTCGCGTCCTCGAGAAACCGTCGAGATTCGACGTACTCGATGTTTATCACCGCACCCGTTCGTACGCGATTCGCGAAGGCCGTCTCGATATCCCATTCGAATCCCTTCGAAACCGTACCCTGCACTCAAGTAACCGAAACATCGACTCAAAGCGAGTCTCGCACCCTCCAACTGCGCTACTCGAGAAACCAGAGAATTTATCGCCCAGTAACCGTAGGATCGACTCTATTCTCACACTTATCTCTGAAGACCTCGAAACACTCGATACACTCCCATTCCCAAATGCGATAGGCGCACACCCCTTCAACTCCCGTTGCGCGCTCGAGAAGATCGCGACTCTTCTCCATATCGCAACTCCCACACGGTGTTATCCCGACCGTCTGTAGGAACGACGAATTTAACGTCTCGAAGTTCTCTCTTTCTCGCTATTCTCTCGTAGATCACCTGTCGCTCAGAGCGAGCAACGTTTCGATCTACAATTTCTCTCTGTATCGATCTCTCGTCGCAGGTAATACGTAGCCACGTTCCAGCGAATGTTCTCTTTCGCCACGATCCACTCCTCGTCGTTGCTAGGCGCGATAGTCTCGTGACACTAAACTATCGTCACTCTCGATAACCAACTCGCAACGATCGTCGTCGAAATCGCGATGCGTCGTGTTACGATCGAACGCGCGTAAAAACGGATCTCTCTCGCTCGACTTCTTCCATGTACCACGTTCTTAGCAATGAAAAAACTGCCTCTCGCGAGGAGACAGACTAGATATATACTCCGAGGTAACATCGAAGACGCGCCAAACCGCAACATCCTAAAATAACAGAACTCGCATCCTACATAACCAGAAAACGCATCTTCCCGTCGCCGCAAAAATAGGACGCACTAGACATCTGCTAGGAAAACGCCTAGACACAGGATGATACGCACCTAACCGCAGCATCCTACATATAATCCTAAATATCTCTTTCCTCTTTTTACGTTCCTGATAAAATAATACAATAATAAAATAATACAATAATAAAATAATACAATAATAAAATAATACAATAATAAAATAATACAATAATAATACAATAATAATACAATAATAAGGTAATAAGATAATAAAATATTCTTTCGTCATTATTAACACTCATACGACGATTTTCTCCTCGCGCGACTCCCACCTCTCGTCTCTCTCATACGTTCCCGATAACGTCACCCTCGGTATCGCAAATTGAAAACTTCCGGCGCCACCGATCCGCCTCTCGTTTCTACGATATGCAAACGAACGAGGAAAGGAAACTCCGTCTCTCGCGGTTAGTCTTAAACTCATACATATTCATATATACAATACATAGTTATATTACAGTTATAGTACATAATTATATGCACGTGCACGCACACTTTTACAGCTTTATCGCGTTACGATTTGTACATCATGCGTACATAGATCTTTCTCGCTTCTCCACAACGATTCATATATCGCGCGATCTAGCAACTGTCGTACCAACTCCTTCTTCTTCCGATCCGACATTCATAAATTAAACTCTCGCGTATCTCCACCAGTTGCGCTAATTGATAGCAACGCGCTCTCTTCTTTTTCTTTCTTCCTCGTACGCGGCTGACGAAACAGTACCGCTTTTCCTCCAGTATTTGCAATGAATGCAAAAAAACATCGTCATCGTCATCGTCGTCGTTAAATACGTCGTAATAGCCGCTTTCACGAAAGCTCACCATGTACTCCTGTCGTCTGTTAATCTCAATCGGTTTCTCCTTTTCGTAGAGTACTTCCGTTAACAGATTATATGCCATCCCTCGATAGTGATACACACGCCTCTATTACCTTTTTAGGTGAAATCTTACGCTGAGGCGGAAATCGACAACTGCGTCTTTTTAACTGGTTAGAAATCGGAGTGTATTGTCCTCTCACGACGTACTCCGTCACATTGATCGATGGATACGCCGTCACATTTCGCAATGAAGAAGATGTTAAGTCATCCAACGAATGACACCAATACATCTCATCGTCATCGATCATTCGTATCTTGCATAGCTGACATCGATTCGCTACTTTGATGGTTCTCGCCATCGTAAACATGACAACAAGTATCATTCAAAAGAATTACTTCGACAACGCGCCAAACCGCAGCATCCTACAAAACAGGACGCGCTAAACCCCGCGGAAAACACCCAGACACAGGAAGCGCTAGACCTCGCGGAAAACGCTAAGGCGGCGTCGAAAACGCGCCAAACCGCAGCATCCTACAAAACAGGACGCGCTAGACCCCGCGGAAAACGTCCAGACCCGCGATTGCCCGGGGAAATCCCGCGACGGCCATGGGAAAAGAAAACCATCCTTACCGACTAAGAAGGATAAATTTACCCCGACTGCTAGAGGAATCCACCTTCTCCTGTTCTCCCGGATGATGGTTCGAACTCACATAAAACACAAGTTTAATTGTTACGACAAGTAATTCAATACAGCCACGCAAATGACACAGTTTATCTCACTCTTACAGATAAATTCTACGCGCGGCAAGCAACTGTCGCACCAACTCCTTTTTCCGATCCGACATTCATAAATTAAACTCTCGCGCAACCATAAATATGGTCAAATCATACGAGTACTACAATCATTTGGACTTTCCGCGGGTGACGAGGGCGACAGAAAAATGACGAACGGCTCGACAATCTCGCGAAGAACAACACGTGGCCGGCTCGCCGGGCGAAACAACGGTGATGACACAATAATGACCTCGCGGTCGCGGGGAACGCTTACTTACGAATTTCTTGCGAGCCAACCCCGCGCAATATCTTGTAATAATACAATGATACGGATATATATATATATATATATATATATATATATATATATATATATCCGTATCATTGTATTATTGACATGTTATTTTAACTATGTTATTTGCGATAAATATCATCACATGCCTCGGTAGTCGAAGGGATAAGATGGCTGCTCGGTAAACAAGAGATCCAGGTTCGATTCCTGGTTGAAGTAGTATTTTTTCGCAAAATAATTACGAGTTTTTACGATTGATTCGTGGTCGGGCCCCGCCGTGACGCACATCCTCCCTTCTTATTTTTAATATATATATATATATATATATATATATATATATATCCCACACTCGCGACCGAAATTTTTATGAAATATTCCTGGCTTAAAAATAAGACGAAAATTCTAATACGAAAATGCCGAGGCTATAATAGTTTTTAAATTAATAGCGATTAAAGTCGACTAATCATTTCACACGCTCAGACATGATGATATAACAAGTGATAAAAGCGTTACTATGAGGGCCTTCTTAACGTCAATTGAGATTATTATACAAATATGTTGATATGATATACTATTATATTTTTATTGAGAAATTATTTTTGCTTTTTTACGAAACCTTACGACATGTGTTAAGAATCGATATAAATAATGTTGTGTAGCGGTCCCCCGCTCACACAACTAATACCTAGCAAAACATACACGAAAAGCACCGTAGTCCGCATAGCGCAGTGGTAGCGCTCGAGACTCATACACCTGAGGACCTAGGTTCGAATCCCACTGCGGCCAACATCTTTTTTCCATCAAAATTCTTCATCTCATGGACAACGCTCCTCCAACACTAGACGCCACAGTTGAAATACAATGATAATGAAATATTTTATTAATTAGATCATATCTAAGCATAGAAAATAAGTACACTGTCTATGCGTTTGACATATCATACGAGAGAGGTTGTCTATGATATGTTAAATTTTGATATTTCGTTATATGATTATGATTAAATACAACGCATAGGCAATGTACTTATTTTCTATGATTAGATATGATGCAATATGATTAGATATAATGAAATATTTTATTATCATTGTATCTTAACGTTATTTATATCGATACTTAACACATGTATCTCGCTATTAAATTGATATTGATATTTTGTGATATGTTCCGGTATTAATTACACGTATGTAATATACAAATAGGTTTCGTAAAAAAGCAAAAATAATTTCTCAATAAGAATATAATAGTATATCATATCAATATATTTGTATAATCTCGATTGACGTTAAGAGGGCCTCGTGATAGCGCCTTTATCACTTGTTATATCATCATGCCTGAGCACGCGAAATGTTAGCTCTATGATTAGTCGATTTTAATCGCTATTAATTTAAAAACTATTATAGCTTCGGTATTTTTGTATTAGAATTTTCGTCTTATTTTTAAGTCAGGAATATGTCATAAAAATTTCGGTCGCGAGTTGTGGGATACCTTGTATATATATATATATATATATATATATATATATATATATATATATATATATATAGAGACACACACACACACACACACACACACACACACACACACACACACACACACACACACCCAAATAAGAAGGGAGGGTGTGCGTCACGGCGGGGCCCGACCACGAACCAGTCGTGAAAACTCGTAATTATTTTGCGAAAAAATACCACCTCAGCCAGGAATCGAACCTGGATCTCCTACTTACCGAGCAGGCATCTTATCCTTTCGACTACCGAGGCATGTGATGATATTTATCGCAAATAACATGTTTAGAATAACACGTCAACAATACAATGATACATATATATATATATATATATATATATATATATATATATTACAATATACACATATACATGTATTCTTTCGAATCCCCACGACCGGTACTCCAGAGAGATAATGGTCCTATTCTCTCGATGGATGCAGGTCGGACTGCAGCGGCGACACCCTCCATTGGCAAATATACAAATAATCCTCCTGGAGCACGACAGGAGAGATTGCATCAAGCATCACACACACACACACACACACACACGAGAGTCGTTCGATAAGGTAAATTTTTGCGAGATAGCGTCACAATGAACCGTGTAGTATATAGCTAGGAAGTAACACTATTCAAACTGCCTCATACTAAATAAGTTTCAATCAAAAGCGACGCTTAATTTACATGTAGCAGACGTTGGAAGTGAGCATGGCAGCATTTGTCGTAAAAATGGAGAAAGACGAATTCCAGCAGTGATTAAACATTTTTATTTAAAGAAGTGGACGGCTGCGTAGATTAAAGCCGAATTGGACGAAGTTCACGAGGACTCTGCACCAGCGTTGAAGATTTGGATAAATGAATTCAAAAGAGGACATCAACCGTTTATTTTTGGATTAATGAATTCAAAAGAGGACATCAACCAAAAATGAAGCGCGTCCCGGACGTCCAGTTGAAGTCACTATGCCAGAAATGATTGAAAAAATCCATCGTATCGTCATGGAAGATCGCCGAATGAAGGTGCGTGACAAAGCTGAGATTATAGGCATCTCAGTATAGGGTGCATAATATCCTGCACAAAGAATTAAAAATGAAAAAGTTTTGTGCACGATGGGTGCCGCGATTGCTGATCATCGATTAAAAACGCATGCGAAAAGACATTTCGCAGCAATATTTATCGATGCTTAAGCGCAATCCACAAGATTTTTGGCGTCGATTCGTGACCGTAGACGAGACTTGGATCCATCACTATACACCCGAGTCAAAAGCAGTCGAAGCAGTGGACAGCGCCTGGTGAATGTGCGCCGAAGAAGGCGAAGACTGTTTTGTCAGCCGGGAAGATAATGACTATTGTTTTTTGGGATTCCCAAGGAATTATCTTCATTGACTACTTACAGAAGGATTAAACAGTTACAGGAGCATATTATTCTACACTTCTGAATCGTTTGTACGGAGAGCTGCAAATGAAACGGCCGAGATTGACGCGCAAAAAAGTCATCTTTCACATGACAATGCTCCGGCTCACCTCCACAGTCACAATGGCAAAATTGCATGAATTAAGATTCGAATTGCTGCCCCATCGACCCTATTCTCTTGATTTGGTCCCTTGTGACTTCTTTCTATTCCCAAACCTCAAGATCTGGCTCGGGGAAAAGAAATTTTCGTCCGATGAGGAGGTCATCGCTGCTGTGAATGCGTATTTTGAAGGCCTCGGACTTCTTACTTTTCCGAAGGGAAAAATTAGAACACTGCTGGACTAAGTGTGTAGAACTTCAAGGAGATTACGTCGAAAAGTGAAAAAAAATTTTCCAGAAAATAGGGGATTTTATTGTTTTTTTACTTGACTTATCAAACGATCCTCGCACGCGCGCACACACACACACACACACACACACACACACACACACACACACACACACACTCACACACATATATATTACAAAGGGGTCCAATGTTCTCACGGTAACGTCTCCGTCGAATCCGATACAATGTATCGTTTGTCATCGTACGGACTCAAAGCAATTTTTTATTCGGACACCATATATATTTTGTGTAGTTTTGATCTCACACATGACTGACGACGAATCATTTCGATTTCTTCGCTCAAACACTGCGTGTAATCATCAAAGATTATTGTTCGCGCTACGATTATTCTTTACATCTTTCGCCTTTTTAGTGTTCTTTTTGCTGTCCACCTTCACCACGTATATCTTCGCTTTGACAAGGAACCTGTCACAACTATCCGGAACCGATTTGATTCTCCTTGAAATATGTTATTAAACACAAAATCTAAGAGACAGTTTTTTTTTATATGTGTTTAATCGGAGTTTTAAGGGGTGAAACAACCTTTTAAAGACTAACCTATATATTTTTGATTTCTAACGGAATTATCAATGAAATGATGAGTGTTCAAAAATGAACCTATCTTATCATTGAAAGTTTCGCGCAGGCGTCTTTTTCTGAGATGGCAGCACTTCACGGACGCATGCGTTATTCATGATCGTCCGAAATTGGCCGCCTGAGCGCGCTCGCAGCTTTCTTCTCTATTGCGCTCTTACTCTTGACTCTCGTTTCGACCATTATGCGCCTCGCATATCGCTCTGATTAGACCTTCGCTCTCGTGAGGTACTCGTTAATAGAATTATAAAAAGACAGCTTTATCAAGAATCACTGAACCTTTCGATGAGCGAAAGGTTCAGTGAAGTGAAATGATAAGGAGGCTGCCGAATTATCTCAAGACTACACCAAGACGAACTCGTGCTCATTACGTAGCGTTCACGTGGCCGACCAGTGAATCCTTGGTCATTTTTCTCATCATTGGGCTTGCTCACTTAGAGAGCATATATAATCTCTCCAAGATTCGCGGAATATCATTCGGCTCATCGGTTTCGGACTTCTCATGAAATTTAAACTTTTTTTGCTTGTTTAGTGTTCAACTCGTGACGTGTCTCACATACTCTTATGACATTGGAAATCTCAAAACTAGCAATCTATGATATTTTTGATATCGGAATAAATTAATCACTATATAGCCTTACTCGAAACGTCACTCACAGTTCCAGTATTCTTATCACCCTAGCTATTTCTCAAACAATAAGATATATAAAAAAATGTTTTAAACAAAACTTTTATAATTTCTTATGTACTTTACTGTGTATTTAGATTTTTTTAAAATTTAATATTTTTCAAACTATCTCCACTCCCCATTATTATTTTTACATAATTTAAATTTTTCTTAAGAATAAAAATTAAATAGAATTTTATGCCAAATTCAACTGTATATAATAAAATTATTTTACAAAATCGCATTTTTCCGAAATAACTTGAAAACGTCGCTATATGCATCGTTTGTACTTTTATGTAGCGCTTGCATGACAAAATTATGTTTCTACTTTATGTATCAAATAATAATAACAATAATAATTTTCATTGTTTTTCTTTAATTATTCATATAAAAACATTCACTTCTTTCATTCATTCTTCATATATTTTATTATTATAGTACCTTAAGTTTAAAATTATTTTTATTTACTTATACTCTTATTTGTTTACATTGTCTTTATACACTAATTCCTAAATATACTTAACATAATCATTTTTTAATGTTTATGATACATTTATTTTGTAACACAAATTTATCAATTTTTTATTATTTTTTATAAATATTAAAATAATTATGTTATTATATTATTTAGCCATTCTAAAGAATACTCCTAATGTTTTGAAAAAAGTCACGTCAAAAGACATGATTTTGTCATAAGAAATAAATAATAATGTTACTCTTAAAATACGTGTTTGTGATATAAGAAGTGATAATAATTTCATTACATGTTGGCTACGGAACCAATTTTGATGTGCTTTTCAATCGACCAGCAGAAAGTTGAGCGCGAGCTGGGTCATATGGAACATAAACAAAAGATGACATGCTCGACGCGACTATTCTGTTCTAATCTTTTTTTAAAATTCGGCCAATATATTAACATAGGAAGTAAAAACACAAAAATAAATAAACGTAACGTAAATTTACGTCGTAACGTTTTACGATGAAAAAAAAATCAAATTTATATTTAGCTTTAATAAATTATAATATGATGAAATGAAAAAAATGTAAATATGTCGTTTTTATATTTTATAAATCACCAATTTTATTTGATAATTTTGACAATATCGATCCACAACCACGGGCCGACATCCAGATAAAAAATGTAATGTCAGACCCTAGGATCGACCCCAAACAAAAAGACTAGTGTCGATCCCTAGGAATCGATGCCGGTCAAACAGAAAAATCAGTGTGATAATTCCAAAAGATATTACAGGGAAAATACAAGATGTTTATGGATTTCGGCTTTGGAAAAATTTTGCTAAAAATTTTTCTGACACCATTTTATTATTGGAAAGTGATATAAATTTACATCAACAAAATAATAAAATTACAATTTTTGATATATAATTAGTTATCATCTCCTTGATATTATAACTTATTTAAATATTCGTGGATATACGAATAAAAGCCCAGAGGAATTTAAAAATCCAGTAAAATTTAGTTTTGAAGAAATTTCAACATGTGATATCGAAAATTGCAACAATATAGCTGTAGTAAGATGTTCTTGATGTAAAGGATTAGTATGTTTAAAACATTTTTTTATGGAATATTATTATTGTAATATCTATAATGAATGATATAAATAATATAATAATAATAATAATATCATCTATATATATATATATATATATATATATATAATATATGATATCATAGCAATATAAGGGATGAATGAAGAAATGGATTTTTATATATGTAATTATATTATATGTTATATATGTAATTAAATAAAACGAATAAGAGTTATTATCACTATTATTATTTATAATACATAATGCAGAAAAGCAAAAGCATTTGTAAGCAAATAAAAATAATTTTAAACTTAAGGTATTATAATAATAAGATATATGAAGAATAAATAAAGGGAGTAAATGTTTTTATATGTATAATTAAGAAAAAACAATGAAAATTATTATTATTGTTATTATTATTTATAATACATAAAGCAGAAACACAATTTTGCCACGCAAGTGCTACGTAAAAGTATAAACAATGCATATAACGACGTTTTCAGGTTATTTCTGAAAAATGCGATTTTGTAAAATAATTTTATACGGTTGAATTTGGCATAAAATTCCCTTCAATTTTTATTTTTAGGAAAAATTTAAAGTACGTAAAAATAATAGTGAAGTAAGGATAGTTTGAAAAATATTAAATTTTAAAAAAATCTAAATACACAATTATAAAGTACATAAAAAATTATAAAAGTTTTGTCTAAAAACATTTTTTTATGTATCTCACCGTTTCGTTGATAATTGATGGAAATCAAATATATAGGTTAGCCTTCGAGGAGTTGTTTCACCTCTAAACTCCAATTGGACACATAAAAAAATATGTGTCTTTTAGATTTTTGTGTTTAATAACATATTTCAAGGAGAATCAAATCGGTTCCGGACAGTTGTGACAGGTCCCTTGTGAGTCCGACAAATTCCGTCATTATCGCACCATTATTCTTGTCCATTCATTAGACCGGGTACTTTTTTATTCGCAAGGCATACGCGTTGTCCGTTGGATAATTGCTTTTGTCGAACAATATCGCGTTTTGTCGTCTCATATAGCATTGTCTCGTAAACATTGTCGCACTCGATGTAGTAAACAAGACTGTGTCGGTGTATATAATTTTGCATTTGTTGCGATACAACGATAACATATATTTATGATGAAATTCGTACAAGCAGATTTTCGATATGTCGAGTATACACATGTAAATCAGCTTGTTGAACTTCACCTCGAGTTTACGCAGTTCGACGGCGATTAAATTTTTCGCAAAGACGCTGCGGTTGTGGAAATTTGGTTTCGCGATCATTGTCTTCGCACCGTACCGTCCGTTTCATTTCGTTACTAGTTTTACATTTATATGATTTTGAACATTTTCCATCGTTTAGCCGAATACCGCATTGTTCATCAATTTATACAAATTTTTTTCGAAATCCTTTTTCGCGTACGGTCTAAACTGTATAACTGTGTATTTAGTTTGATGTAATCACGAAGGTGGATTGAGCGAATTGTAATTGTAATGTGATGTATCTTTGCGATACGAAGATCGTGGCGTGTGCACTGCTGCAAGCATTCTATTTTATTTTCTTCCATTTTCTTCCATTTTATTATTTTTATAATTATACTTGGTGATCTTAGTTTTATAAAAAGAGGATAAGAAGGGAGAGCGTGTCAGCCATGTCGGGGCCCGACCAGTCGTAAAAATCCACAATTATTTTTGCGAAAAATATCACTTTAGCCAGGGATCGAACCTAGATCTCCTACTTACCGAACAGGCATCTTATCCTTTTGATCACAGAGGCATGTGATGATATTTATCGCAAATAACGTGTTTAGAATAACATGTCACAATTCAATGATACACACATATATACATACACTACATATACATATATACATGTATATTCTCGAATCCCCACGACTGGTACTTCAGAAAGATGATGGTCCTATTCTTTCGATAAATGCAGGTCGGATCGCGGCGACACTCTCCAACGCCACTCTTATCCTGAAAAACGTCTTATACTTAAAAAGGAGGACAATTACACCTGGATAGACTATCTCGTAGATATGTCTCAAATTTTATAAAATTAAGCTCGGAATCCAGTACGAACAATAGGACACCTACTCCTTCAACAGGTACTAGATTTGCATATAGCAAAGCCTCCATTTTATTGCGGTGGATGACGCATCGTTTCTTATCGTATAGCATCGCGAGAAATTTATCCTGCCGCATGTCGAGTGGCTTATCACGCGTCGGACAGAAAGGTAGGTCGGTGTGTGTAGATGATGCAGATATTCGAGAATATAATCTCGAGAATATAACCCGTGAGTGATCATATCGATGTCGATAAACAACTCAAATTTTACGCGTGTGTGTTTCAACATGGCGTCTCACGTGAAACCTGGCAAAGTATACTAATGCGTGGGATCGAGACTGTAACTTTGGATGCAACTTTCAGAAATTTTCGAAAATGCCAATAACAAGACATCGGTCTTCAAATATAGAGCGCTATACTCGCCTAAGGAAAACCGTTGCCAGACATTCAAGGCGTGCGCGTTCTCCGACACTGTGTCGGTCAATGAGCTATAGAATGATTCGTGCGGTGATAGGCACATGTCTTGCAGTTTGTCCGCGCGATCCACATTCGTAGGGAAAGACACCTTCACGCGTCAATAAATCAAAATCTTCGTTCAATAACGTAGAAAATTGAGAACGTAAAATTTTTAATTTCTCTTTGCTTAAAAAAGATACCAATTTATCGAGGCTTGTACTTAAAAATTTGTATGAATCAATGAATCGTAATTGTACGCAATTTCGCGAATCTAACTTCATAGTATTTTTAACATGTAAACGAAATATATTTTTCCTTAGTTATCGGCAACACGTCGATCCTGTCTTCGTACGCCGTTATTTTCATGATAACAAAGTGTGCATCATAATCAGATAAATTATGGAATACTACGGGAATACAATGCGAGTCTTTGTAATTTAAGTTACAATTTGAATGCGCGGGACGACAATAACGACCGATAAGATGGCAATGATCGCATATATGGCAATACTCACGTGTCGTCTGGTGCAAATAATTTTTTGCAAATATGATAACGCGTCGCGCCATGGTAAACCTCTCACTGTTCTCTCGACAATGTTTTCATGGAGACATTCGCAGATAAGAGAATTTTTATGCGATGCGCCAAGTCTTCGAGTTGTTGCACGAATGTAATGCAACGCAGTCCTCACCGCAACGAAATTGATACGTTGATAACGCGTCGTCGTCCAAACATCGCACGTATCCAACGCTAAATACTTTGTGCTGCTGATATGTATATGATGTGTCTTCTTTCTCCGGTTTCATCTTTCGCAGTATGCGCTCTAGATCCGCATAGATAATAAATGGAAGTCGTTCTTTTTTGCAATGGTTCTTGAACACGAGCCACTTGTCGTCCTCGTTTGGTAATCGACACAATCGTTCATCGTGTGCAATTACAATTTCTCGGATGAACTAAAACAATGCAGACATCTGCAAAAAGAGAATGATTCTTTTTAATCTTTAAAAAACAATTATAAAATATTTTACGATTTGTTAAAAAATGTGTTTACATATCGATTGCAAAAGAATTTCTTGCATTTCTTTCTGTTGATTTGTGAACTGACGAGGCAAAACATGTTTTTAATGAAGGCGAAGTGCCCCGTATTATCAGGGCGGATATACCGTCGCGCGGATTTTGCACAACAGATTTGCATATTTCTCCATTTTTTTTGTTAGCCGTGTGGCGCTACGACTTTTAGGGTGCCGTTCCATGGAGCGTATCGCGCGTATCGAAAATCTGACCAATCGCGAACTTTCCGCTGTTTCCGAAATAGGTATACTAGGCCGGTTCTAACTCAGAAGCGTTGAGGGGGGGTGCGGGTGTGCGGGAGGGAACGGATGGCGCGAGCAAGAGGGGAGGGAAAAGTCAGAGGCGGCGATCCTTTGAACGGAGCCGCGGGGGGGGGGTAGACAAGATAGTAGGATTCGGTAAAGATAATATAAACAAATAGATAAACAAGTAGATAAATATATAGATAAACAAATAGAAAATTGCGACTCGAAGGACATGACGTCACGGGGGAGGGGGGGAGGGTTAGTGAAGAAAGACGAAACGAGGTGAGATAAACAAATAGGATAAGATAGCAAGGCGATATAAACAAAATGGGCGGCGAAGATGATATAAAAAATTGGACGCGTGGACATGACGTCGGGGGGGGGGGGGGCCGCCGCGCCCGCCGCCGCCACCGCCGCCGAGTAAAAAAATAAATATCTCTATCGTATACCTATTATCTCTTCCGTTGCGGCTCTCTCTCTCTCTTATGGCGAATGTTATTTTTCTAATTATTTTATGGTGGGGAAGAACGAAATGAAAAAAATACATGTTTTTTGCATATTATATATGTTTATATTTTTAAACAAATTGAATACATTTTTAAGTGTGAAATTTTTTTATTCACATGTTTTTTTCTTATACACTAAAAACTAAAGCTAACAGCTCGCAATCGACGAGTTGACGTCTATCGAAGATATCGCAATCGCGTATCGCATTCGGCACTTCCTCGGGATCTGTTACAACAGACGCGATGTTGGAGAATCGCGTATACTTAGTATCGTATCGACGAATCTGACGAGTCGATCGAACGTCATATCGATATATTCGTCCAGATCAAACATACGGCGCAGGGTCGATTCGATCATCGTTACGCGTACGTTCAAAGATTCAAGACGTACGAGTGTAACGTCGTTCATCTGACATCTGTAAACTCTGACGGTTAATGGTCCGACACTTATAAAATTGTCTTTGTAATCGTTTCGCAGCAATTTATAGATATTCCATCATTGCTCGTAGAGTCCCTTCCACGTTTCGAGAGACAGTATCAATTCCTGTCCCCGATGATCTCCCAGAGCGATCTCCACGTAGCTCGGTGGACCAACGTTGATTCCAATTTCCAGAAATTTGTAACCCGTGGCCGTCAGAGTGTAACGTCTGCTCAGTAAGCGCACCGCGCGACGCTCCACCAAAATACTGTGGAAATTAAATATATAATATTGCACAATATTGGAAAAAAGAGAAAATAAAAAAAATGCAGTTGAAACTTACGCGTTACATTCCTTCTTTTGTTTTTCGCCATTGTACGGGGCGCTGCGTCCTTTGGCGAAATACATTGCGTGTTGTTCGAATGATGGAGGAGCGGAGTATCTTTTTTGTCGTGCAGATCGTTCGATGGAGGAGGAGGACTGATCGGGTAAATTTTTGACATGGCAAACCGTTAACTTCCCCCTTCTTCCCCCCTTTTTTTTCTAGGAATTTCATTGTTGCAATCAAACATGTAGCGACATGTTCGCAAAGGAGCGCGATGACGTTCAAATTTTTTTTTCTAGGAAGAGCCCGCAAAAAGATAGCTCTTCGTAGAAATCGACGTACGTGTCGCGGCGTGTCAAGAGAAGCGCCGATACTCCGGCTGCTATAAACAAATTGGGAAGACCTATGATGATGCTCCGACAAAGGGACAAAGAAATTGTCGATGATATATAATGGGTCATGTGGTGTGCAGGATCACAGTAGATGGAAGTCTAATGTGTGTGAAAAAAATAGTTGACGGTGAAAATGGATAATGTGTTAAATATAGAAAAGTGTTTAATATGGATGATGAAGACTTTGTGAATATAATGGACGAAGTGTTTGAAAATGAAGAAGAAATGGAGATTGACAGTATTGACAATATTGACATTGATATTGAAGACGAAGAGCACGCATTGTCTGACGATAGCAATTACGTAAGTGATCAAAGTGATGACCTTACGGATTACGCAGAAAAAATTGTTACCCGTTCGGAACTCCTTGCGTTGAATAATAATAAAAAGTATTGTTTAATACAATTTTATCATTCAACGGGTGATGCACTAACTCTGTGTGCCGAATGCATGGTTCGTCTGGCGGACACTGACATTGGAGTATTGTATGCCGTTAGGAAGCACGAGATAGATACTCTCAATGCGCTAAACAGCCGATTTTGCTCCAATTGCCAACAGTCCGTCTGTGTGATAATGCTATGCAACATGTGCCCAATTTGCACAAATTGAAAAAAGACAACATTGTGAACGAGTCATATGCAAGTGGAAGAGTGTGCTGTGATATAAAAACAATATGGAAAGGTCATTGGAAGAATTAACAAATTCTCCATTATGGGATTCAATCTCTCATCTATCAGTGAACGTGGCGGTGTATTTTATAAAGAGACACTATACCTCAACTCCCCATTTCCTGATTCCTCATCCAAGAGTTAAGGGACGCTACAATTCGACTCTCTGCTTCTTCGCTCCTTCTGAGAGAGCGGAAATACTTCTGGAAGCGTGCACATATTATCATTATAGAGGACACGCATACAATATATTACTATCTCTCTCGCGGCAAAAAGTAGCAGAAATAATTCCAAGAAGCGAGGATAATCATATATGGTTGTTCTATTCCCATCAATCTCCGGACATGTCGGAAATGCAACGCTTTATATATTGACTAAAGTTAAAGCAGCTATAGAGAAAAGAAAAAAAGAAAGTAAAAAAATGTAAAATTGTTTTGATGAGACAATACAACAACAATTTAAAAGAATCAAGATTTTGCAATATGGAACACCTAGAGCGGAACGCGAGCTGCTGGAGCAGTGCAGCCAAGTCGCTACCTTGGTGGAGTGTTTCGCGTGGTTTCAACGATGTGAGGAGTGCATCGAACAACTCGAGGAACTTAGCCGTCCTCGACTCACCGTTGCAAATAGACAATCTGCAGTGGCGAGGACCGCGCGACTCGCGGGTGCAAAAGTACAACTAGAAAGACGTTTCGTGCACGTTGGTGGTAAGTACGCGAGTAGAGACACTGGATCTCTCGTTTGGCGAAAAATCGATAGACATTTGAAAACCGTATATTGACTGGTGCGGTAATCAATGTGGACTATATCGAGCCGCGACAATTTTTAGAAGACGCTGGTGGTGTAGTGCTCGAGCGAGTGCGAGATATTCTACAAAGACACGATAGTGTGAAAGTGAACACTGCATTTAACGGCGAGTTTGTGACGAGCGATAAACGTGCGAACAAAAGTATAAACACTAAAAATAGTGAACTCTTTCGAGTGTCAAATTTGGACGAGTGGTACGAGCAGTACGTTATCGAACCAACGTTGGCGTCGCTCGAAAAATTTCAAGAACGCGACAGTGGGCGTTATCGCGAATTCTAAATTTGACTGTAAAAGTGAATAAATATAATCCAATCGCGGGATGTTACATCGAATTACCGCGAAAAATTATGTTAAAGCGAGCGGTGATCAATGTACGATCCAAGGACAATGCGTGTTTCGCGTGGTCGATGATCGCGGCTCTGCATCCGGCTGAAAGGAATACAAATCGGGAATTGTCGTACCCGCATTATACGACAGTGTTAAACTGCAAGACATTACGTTTCTGATGACGTTAGATCAAATAAAGAAGTTCGAACATCTCAATGACATCTCAACGGCTTGAGGATTTTACGGCTTCGAGGGAGGAAAGGAGATTCTCCCGATATGGCTGACATCAAGGAAGATGGAGAAACACACAAATCTATTGTACGTGCAGGATCCGCGCGATGACAACGCGGGGCACTTCGCATACATCAAGGATCTGTCCCGTCTTGTGAGTTCGCAACTGAGTAAAAAAGAACACAAAAAATACTTTTGCGACCGATATGTATTTTAACAAATTTTATTATTTCTCTTATGAAATTCACTTATAAATTGTTTATTAAAAAATCATATTTTCCGTTTGCAGATGTCTACATTACTTCAGTTCGTCTGAAAGATTGCGAAAAGATGAACGATTGCGCCATCCGACTGCCAAGCGAGGACGACAAGTGGCTCGAATTCAAGAACCACACGAATAAGAAACGACTTCCATTCATCGTTTACGCGGACTTGGAGTGCGTATTACGGTGAACGGAATCGGCAGAGAGGGAAGACGCATCGTACACCTACTAGCAGCACGAGATATTTAGTATCGGATACTACGTGCGATGCTCGTACGACGACATGTTATCGATATACCGATTTCGTCGCGGCGAAGACTGCGTTGCGTGGTTCGTTCGGCAACTCGAAGATTTGGCGCATCAAGTAAAAATTCTGTTATCTGCGAATGTCCCCATGGAAACGTTGTCAAGAGAGCAGTGGGAGGCATATCGTAGCACGACGCGTTGTCACATTTGCGAGAAACCATTTGCGTCGGACGACACGCGGATACGCGATCATTGCCATCTTACCGGTCGTTACCGTGGTCCCGCGCTCAAATTGTAATCTAAATTATAAAGATTCATATTGCATTCCCATAGTATTTCACAACTTATCCGGTTATGACGCGTACTTTATCATCAAAATAGCTACGGCGTTCGAAGGCAGGCTCGACGTGCTGCCGATAACAAAAGAAAAATATATTTCGTTTACAAAACACGTTCAAGATACCACCGAGAGATCAGATTCGCGAAATTGCGTACACTTGCGGTTCATAGATTCGTACAAATTTTTAAATACCAGCCTTGATAAATTGGCATCTTTTCTAACGAAAGAAAAATTAAAAATTTTACGTTCCGAATTTTCCACGATATCAAACGAAGATTTTGACTTGTTGACGCGCAAAGGTGTCTTTCCGTACGAATACGTGGATCGCGCGGACAAGCTGCAGGACACGCACCTACTACCGCGGAAATCGTTCTATAGCTCGTTGACCGGTGACACGGTGTCGGAGAACGATTACGCGCACACCGCGAACGTCTGGCAGCGGTTCTCCATCCGAACGCTCGGCGAATACAGCGATCTATATCTTAAGACCGATGTCTTGTTATTGGCCGACGTTTTCGAAAATTTCCGCGAAAGTTGCATCGCGAGTTATGGATTCGATCCTGCGCATTACTACACATTGCCAGGTTTCACGTGGGACGCCATGTTGAAACATACGCGCGTAAAATTTGAGTTGCTCACCGACATCAATATGGTTATGTTTATCGAACGCGGTATACGCGGCGGTCTCAGTCAATGTTCCGGCAGATACGCGCAGGCCAATTACAAGTACATGCGTTCGTACGACCTGTTGAAACCGTCATCATACCTTATGTACTTTGACATAAATAATCTGTACGAATGGGCGATGTGTCAACCGCTGTCCTATGCCGAATTTCGATGGATGGAAGACATTGAGAACTTTGATGCGTGCGCGATCGCTCCGGATTCGTCTACGGGTTATATTCTCGAGGTCGATCTCGAGTATCCGCATCATTTGCACGATCGACACACTGACCTGCCTTTCTGTCCGACGCGCGATAAACCACCCGGCACGCGGCAGGATAAACTTCTCGCGACGTTATATGATAAGAAGCGGTACATCATTCATTATCGCAACCTGCAGCAATGTACGCGCCATGGTCTTTGTATCGCAAAGATATATCGCGTACTACAATTTGCTCAATCCGCCTGGCTCCGCGATTACATCGAACTCAATACACACTTTAGAATGTACGCGAAAAACAATTTCGAAAAAAATTTGTACAAATTAATGAACAACGCGGTATTCGGTAAAATAATGGAAAATGTGCGCAATCACGTTGACGTTAAACTTTTGACCAAATGGGACGGATGATATGGCGCGGAGGCAATAATCGCGAAACCAAATTTCCACAGCCGCAGCGTCTTTGCGGAAAACTTAATCGCCGTCGAAATGCGTAAATTCGAGGTAAAATTCAACAAGCCGATTTACGTGGATATGTGTATACTCGACATATCGAAAATCTGCTTGTACGAATTTCACCACGAATACATGTCACCGCTGTATCGCGAGAAATGTAAGATCATGTACACCGACACGGACAGTCTCGTTACCACATCGAGTGCGATGATGTGTACGAGACGATGAAACGCGATATCGCTAGATTCGATACGAGCGATTATTCACCGAACAACGCGTACGGGATGCCTCTCGCGAATAAAAAAGTACCTGGTCTAATGAAGGATGAGAATAACGGTGCGATAATGACGGAATTCGTCGGACCCAGAGCGAAGATGTACGCGGTGAGAGTGGACGGCAGAAAAGACATTAAAAAGGCGAAAGGTGTAAAGAATAACGTCGTAACGCGAACAATAACGTTCGACGATTATATGCGGTGCTTGAAGGAAGAGATCAAAATGACTCGTCGCCAGTCGTGTATAAAATCCAAGCTACACCAAGTATACACGGTGTCCGAGTCGAAAATCGCTCTGAATCCGTACGACGACAAACGATACATCGTACCGGATTCGACGGAGACGTTACCGTGGGGACATTGGCGGATTCCATTGTAATATATATATATATATACATGTTTATACAATGTACATATATTTTTATATTTTTTATATAGTTTATATGTATGCATATATGCACGTATGTATGTGTGTATGTACTTATGTATCATATCTATGTATGTATGTATGAACGTATGTATTCTTGTAGTTTTATAGGATACTGTTTTATACGATACGATACAGTTATATATGTAATATAGATGTATGTATTTTTTTATAGTTTTTATATGTAGTTTTACAATAAAATTTATTTTATATATAAAATTTATAATAGCAACTAAGATCCTGCTTGCTGAGGAATTAGCTTTAATTCTCTCTTCGATTTATTTAATGTATACTTAGCTTAATACATATTGTTTATAATACATGTAGTTTTATATGTGTTCTCGTAAGTTACATACATGTATAGTTTAAAAAATGTAATGGAAGAAAAAAATAATAAAAACTCTTTGTATACATGTATACAGTGTATATTTATTTTTTTTATACATTACAAAAATAAGAAAAATGAATTAAATCACACTGCTTTTGTTTATCCATGAGTTATGCGATCTATCGAATCCCAGCCACTTGATGTAAACCTTATCTCCCTTCCTGCGTAGTATTTTCTCCACGGGATACACGTCCGGATGAATCGCGCGATGCAATTCGTGCTCGTAGAACGCGTCCGCGACCGATTTTCCGCGATAGTCCTCGAGCAGATAAGTTACGGGATTAGTACGCTGCACTTTACGATCTTAAACACCTCGATGGTCCAATTTGGCGTGTAACCTTTTTCGAAAATTGTCTTGTACTTGCTCACGCGTACCGATTCGCCTACTTTGAATTTTGCTGGACCTGCGATCTTTATCGCGCTGTATACCGTATCCAAGAGTCTTTTGGCGATCGCGGGAGTTACGTCAACGGGTCGCATGCCGATAGTGCGATGCTTGCGCGCGTTGTAATCTGACACGAGACGCGGTAGCGCGTCGACCCACTTGTAAGTGCCGTTGAGCGTAAACATCTTCCACATGTCGTTCTTAAGCGTGCGATTGAATCGCTCGACGATCGATGCTTTCAACACTGTATACGTGGAATAATGATTAACGTTGTGTTTTTTCAAGAGTTTTTGCACATCGGCATTGTAAAATTCCTTTCCCATATCCGTTTGCAAGTTTCTCGGGCATCTTCCGCTCTCTCGAATTATCTTAGCGATAGCGTTAGCCGTCTCGCTTCCGACCTTACTCTTGAGCGGTACGGCCCAGGCGTACTTGCTCAACGCATCCATGACGATGAGTATGTGATGACCTCTGTTGAAACTCGAGTACGGACGCATCTCGACGATGTCAGCCTGCCACAGATCGTCATAGCCCCGAATTATGACACGTCTTCGCGGAAAATTTCTCTTCGCCGGAGCGTGCAATTCCTCAACGAGTCGTCGCCTCTCGGAGCTAACATTTTTTTCACGTCCATCGGATCGCATGTTTCGATGTTTAATAGTAAATAAGATATACAATTTAAAATTATTTTTTTCCTCACTGACTTAATCGACTGGCTCGTTTCGTCGATACGCGATTAATTTATAATAATGCCAGCTTCGCGAAGTTCCTCGATGATCGACAGCATCTCGTTGTCGTGAGCGTTGTTACCAGCTCGGTGCGAAGCGTCGAGCAATCGGAATCGATCCACCAGTTCGTTGGGATCGTCCCAATGCACGTAATCGATCTTGTTGTCGTTTAACTTCATGGCGGTTGGTATATTGCTCACGCCTGCCACTCTTTTTACGCCCGCTATTTCCAACGGTGAAATGGGCATAAATCCACTGGACCCGGCGTGCCGTGAACACGACATTGCGTTCTCAGAGCAACGATCTCACCGACAGACACGCGGCGGACAAGGTACTCGCCGATAAAGCCTTAAGACGCGTCATTGTGAGAGATTCGGCTCTGAGCGAGAAAGCTGCAGCTGTAGCTGTTTGGATAGCGATGAAAGCCAAGACTAAGATCGGCATGAGTATGAAGGTGAAGAAAAAAACCGGCAAAGAAAAGAAACGAATACTTCCAACGGCGAGGTAGTGTGTTACCGATTTTGCCAATTTTGGGCGTTCTCGGGTCCTTAATCGGCGGAGCGGCCAGCGTGGCGAAAGCGGTAAACGACAGGAAAGTCGCGCAACGTCAACTCGAGGAACTGCAACGTCGCGCGATGGAAACGCGCGGACAGGGATTGTATCTCGCTCTGTACAAATACGGACGGGGACTGTATCTCGCTCCGTACAAACGCGGACGAGGAGTAACAGCGAAAAAAGAAAAAAAAATGCCAAAGAGACGATAAAAATACCTACGGGTGTAATCACCAAAGTGATACATGTACAATTGGATCAGCTGGCGAAGCGTATACGCGTACCGTACTTTAGAGGCGTTTTTATGCATGACGCATTACCGATTAGCGGCGCACGTCGAAAAGAGAGCGGTATCGTAAATCTGGACGACACGACGGGTCCCGGTACTCATTGGGTAGCGTACGCAAAGAGAAACAATCGCGTTGTGTACTTTGACAGTTTCGGTAATCTTCGACCGCCCAAGGAACTGATATTTCGGAGACGATGCTACGATAGAGTACAATAGAACGCCCTATCAGACGTACGATCAGAGCGTCTGCGGACAGTTGTGCTTGTGGTTTCTTCTCCAAAACGACCGACGCGCGTGAATTTATAAAGTCCGACAAAATGTCGCGACGTCTCAGTATTCGTCGAACGCTTTTTCCATCAAGTCGCTGACGCTTATGTTGAGCGGGAAGAGCAGCGTTCTCGCGACAAATTACTCTTCAGCCATAGATTTGAGCGACGATGACTACGAGCTTGATCTAACAATTTTGGAGACTTACACGATACCGAATGTAAACGCTTCGAACAATACATTTTATTTTGGCAAAGACGATGCAGAAATTACGATTCCCGAGGGGTCGTATGAACTGCATGCCATAAATGAATTTTTGAAACGTGAGATTTTATGGAAACATCCGCGACGCGACGCGCCCCAGGGTAACGCTGGTGACACTGCGCGCGGCGATGACGTGATTGGAGAATACTCAATAGTGCTCCGCGCAAATTACAACACGATGAGGTGTGAGATTAAATGCGTCTACAGAATAAACTTTAACAAGTCTCATAACATTGGATCGCTGCTGGGTTTCTCGAGGCGTATACTGCAACCGCGAAGATGGCACGAATCGGACGTGTCGATCAACATAATGAACGTAAACATTATCCGTGTAGAGTGCAACGTGACCGCGGGCGCATACAGCAACGACAAAAGTGTGCACACGATACACGAATTTTCGCCGAACGTGCCGCCAGGATATAAGATATCGGAAAGGCCGATGCAGATCATTTACCTGCCAGTCATCGTACGGAGCATTATGGAGCTAACGATACGCATTGTTGACCAAAACGGACGATTGCTCGATTTCAGAGGAGAAGAGATCACCGTCAGATTGCACGTACGACGGCGACAGCGATAACGCGAGCGTGACATTTGAGATGCTCGTGTTGAACGAAGCGAAGCATAGAGAGATAACGCATCTTTCACAAAGAAAACATCGATCGACAATATTCGCTCATTCGGTTGCGTCAAGAAGAGGAAGAAACTTAACGCGTCGAACGTTAAATTTTTACAAGCTTTAGGATTCGCGGTGCGCAACTTGTGAAATGACTAATATCCTAAACATCGAAGACGAGCCAATCTTTGACGATCGCATCGTTAAAATTGAGACTCATGTGTACAACCCGTTCGCCAATACGACGTTCGGGTACAGCGATGAGATAAGAATACCTATACAGCAACAGGATCTGTACACATTGCCGTACGAAAGCTTTCTATATATCGAGGGAAAACTAACGAAGAACCGAGTTGTCGAGGGATCTGATGTAGTGTTGGAAAATAATTTTGTCGTGTTCCTGTTCGATGAGATTCGATACGAGCTTGATGGTGTGGAGATTGATCGTAACAGAAACGTGGGCGTAACCAGCACGCTCAAACATTACGTAACGACATCATCCGACAGAAGCGTTATTCTGAGGAATGCCGGCTGGGATGCGCATACTAGCGCGGATAGATATTTTAACTTTTGCGTACCTCTCTACGCACTGTTGAGATTTTGCGAGGATTACAGACGCATGATAATCAACGCTCGTCACGAGTTGATCTTGATACAATCTCGTAACGACAACAATTGCCTGATGGGAAATTCGGCGTTGGATCCCGTGATCGACTTATTCAAGATACAATGGCCGCACGTGTTATTGAGATAAAAAAACTATCGATGCTGCGCACTTTGGAGAGCGGACGATACTTGAGCATGGCTTTTCGCTCGTGGGATCTGTACGAGTTTCCGCTGTTACAGCGTACAACCAAGCATTCGTGGGCCATCAAAACCGCTACTCAGCTCGAGAAACCGCGATACGTCATCTTTGCTCTGCAAACAGGTCGCAAAAATGTCATGGCTGAGGACACGAGCCGATTCGACGACTGCAACTTAACCAACGTGAAACTCTATCTGAAGTCGGAATGTTATCCGTACGACGATATGCATCTTGATTTCGACAAAAACAGATGGTCCGTGTTGTATGAAACGTACGCGCGTTTCTGCAAGGGTTACTATGGATACGAGTATCTCGAGCCGAGTCTCACCGTCACGTCTTTTCTACATAACGGTCCATTCGTAATCATCGATTGTTCTCGACAAAACGAATCGGTCAAGAGCGCAACCGTGGACGTGAGATTGGAATTTGAGACTAAAGAGAACGTACCGATGAATACCGCGTACTGCCTCATTATACACGATCGCGTGGTTCACTACAATCCGTTGACCAATGTACGCAAGATCACCTAAGAGCATCGCTGGCACATGAGAGAGAGAGACAATAAAATCTACGATACATCGAAATCGACCGCAGTCTCGAAAAATTGCTTGTCATGGTCGTGCCAACGTTCGTAGACCTGCAAGGTTTTCTCGTTGGAGGACAGTTTGTTGTAAAGGAGTTTGCCGCTCTCAGAAAACGGACCGTTCTCTCTCACTACATTTTTGCAAGCCCTATACCATGGCATTTCCTCGCAAGTGCCGACAAGTCTCGCGCATGCTGGGTGATACGTCACCATAGACTGCAATGGGACGACGGAACGATTCCATACAGCAAAGCTAAGAGTTTGATTACAAAGGCTGTGCATGGAACGGAAGAAGACGACGAAGACGACGACGATGACAGCGATGCTGTCGTATATGTCAAGGGACACGAAAAACGACAATGGCTGTGGAATTTGCTTCTGGATGAGCGCGTGTACATCGAGACTCTGGATGCTGATTACGAAGACGTAGATTCTCTAAACAATCTGGACGCTGATAATACTGCGATGCGGATATCACTATACTAATTGCGCATTACAAAATGTATTCAAATTATTTAATTGGTGGTCAGATAACCATAAATAAAATAAATATGATATACGAATTATGTTTTTTTATTCTTTTTCTCC